>NW_007258894.1:150285-156741 GCF_000164805.1 Carlito syrichta | reverse complement strand
AAACCCGCGGGCTCAGGCAATCCACTCACCTCAGCCTCCCAAAGGCGCAGGATTGCAGGCTGAGCCACCGAGCCTGGCGGTTGTGTGTGCTTTTAAGGTCTTACTAAAGAAATCTCAGCCATATCAATGTCCTGTAGCATTTCTCCAATGTTTTCTTCTAGTAGTTTCATAGCTTCAAGTCTTACATTTAAGTCTTTAATTCATTCTGATTTAATTTTTTGGTGCATGGTGAGTGTAGGAGCCTAGTTTTATTCTACTCGGTATGGTTATCCAGCTTTCCCAGCACCATTGCTTGAAGAGACCGTCCTTTCCCCTTCGTGTGTACTCAGTGCTTTTGTCAAAAATGAGTTGGCTATAATGCCTAGATTTATTTCTGTGCCTCAATTCTTTTCCACAGGTCTACGTGACTGATTTTTACACTAGTACCATGCTATTTTGATTACTGTAGTTTGTTGTATGATTTGAAGTTAGACAATGTGATGCTCCCAGCTTTGTTCTTTTCTGGCTCCTCCATTTTCCCCTTGTTGGAAACTTGCTTGTTATTTTTAGTCTATAACAGTAGCTCAAGACGTTTTTTGTTTTTGTTTTTGTTTTTGTTTTGAGTTGGAGTCTCACTCTGTTACTCAGACTGGAGTGCAGTGTGAAAGAAGTTTTGGCACCAGTAACGACTCCACGCCGGTCTGAACCAAGAGATTTTTTAAAGGGGCAGTTACACGAAGGGACTGTAACTGAGGAAGGACAAAAGAGAGAGAGAAAAAGAGAGACCAAGAGAGAAAGAGCATAAGAGAGTAAGAGAGTGGCGGGGACAGAGAGAGAAAGCAAGAGCGGGGGGAGAGGGCGAGAGAGTGTGAGAGAAAGCAAGAGAGGAAGAGAGAGCTATGTAGGGAGAAAGGTATATTTATGAACCTTGTAGGGGCAGGCCAGTGTCGTGCCTGAGTCTTATTGGAGGAGACTATGAGGTAGCATTTTTATAGGGAGAGGTTGTTTGAGCACAGGTTTAAGTTTCACGCCGGCAGAAAAAGCCGCTTAGGTCCTTTGTTGTCTTTGGGAGGCAGAGCCATCTTGGGGACGCCCTTCTGACTGTTGTCTGCACCTTTCACAGTGGCCACTCATGGCCACCGCAACCTCGACCTGCTGGGCTCTGACGATCCTTCCTCCTCAGCCTTCCAAGTAGCCGGAACTACAGGCACGCGCTACCACGCCCGGCTAATTTTTGATTTATTGTGGAGTTGAGGTCTCGCCAAGTTGTCCAGGCAGGTCTCAAACCCGCGGGCTCAGGCAATTCACTCACCTCGGCCTCCCAAAGCGCTGGACTGGGATTACAGGCTGAGCCACCGAACCCAGCCTTCAAGACATTTTGAGCAGCCTCGACCTGCTGGGCTCTGGAGATCCTTGCGCCTCAGCCTTCCAAGTAGCTGGAACTACAGGCGCACACTACCACGCCCGGCTGATTTTTTTGATTTATTGTAAGGATGAGGTCTTGCCAAGTTGCCCGGGTGGGTCTCGAACCCGCGGGCTCAGGCCATCCACTCACCTCAGCCACCCAAAGGCGCGGGATTACAGGCTGAGCCACCGAGCCCGGCTTGTATCCTTTTATATGGCATGAATAGTCCACTGGAAACCATCATTTCAGAGGCAGAATTTTATTATCTTTGTGGTCAGCATCAGACAACCAGAAACGCTCCTAAAGCAATGTCGGATATGGAATGTTTCAGGATCAAGCGCCTGACTCCGTCCTTAACGGCGTATGGCCTCACTACCCTGTTTAAGCAAACATGAGGAGAGCCTATCAAATATTTTAGCATATTCACATATCTCCACTCTCTTTAATTTTATCAGAGAGCCCTTTTCTAACATTTTCTCTTGCTAATTACCAAACCACTAATTTCACCATCCCCGTCAAAAGAGTCTATTTCTGATGTTCATTGTGCTGATTAGCAAAGAATCTCCTATGGATAAAAATATAGATTATGCCTTTGGGAGGCTGAGGTGAATGGATTGCCTGAGCCCGCGGGTTCAAGACCCGCCTGGGCAACTTGGCGAGCCCTCATCTCTACAATAAATCAAAAATTAGCCAGGCATGGCAGCGCGCGCCTGTAGTTCCAGCTACTTGGAAGGCTGAGGCGAAAGGATTGCCGGAGCCCAGCAGGTTGAGGCTGCGGTGGCCGGGAGCAGCCACTGCACTCCAGTCTGAGCGACAGAGTGAGACTCCAACTCAAAACAAAAAACAAAAACAAAAAAAAACCACTCACTATAATGCCATGTATATAAAATAGCATGCGATGTATAAAAATGCATGAGAATGACATGCCAAATTTAGGATACTGATTACCTCTGTTAAGGAAGAGAGGAAAATGAAATCAAAGCTGGATCTGCAAGGGACTTCAGCTATATTAGAAATGCCTTTTTTTTTTGAGTTGGAATCTCACTCTGTTGCCCAGGTTGGAGCGCAGTGGCACGCTTACAGGCACCACAGCCTCAACCTGCTGGACTCAAGCGATCCTTCCACCTCAGTCTAACAAGTACCTGGAACTACAGGCACATGCCACCATGCCTGGCTAATTTTTTTTATTTATTGTAGAGATGAGGTCTCCCCAAGTTGCCTAGGCCGATCTTGAACCTGTGGGATCAGGCAATCCTCTCACCTCAGCCTCCCAAAGTGCTGGGATTATATGCACGAGCCACCAAGCCCGGCCAGAAATGCCATATTTCTTGAATTGGTTGGGTAATACTACCTGGTTGTTGCACCTGTCGTTATTCCTCTTTGTGTTTATTAAATATTACAAAACACATTTAAAAATAAATGACATTCTGGGCGCAGTGCCTCAAGCCTATAATCCCAGCACTTTGGGAGGCCAAGGTAAGAGGATTGCCTGAACCCAGGGGTTCGAGACCAGCCTGGGCAACTTGGTGAGACCTCATCTCTACAATAAATTAAAAAATTAGCCATGTGTGGCAGTGCGCACCTGTAGTTCCAGCTACTTGGAAGATTGAGGAGGAGGGATCGCCTGAGCCCAGGAGGTCAAGGCTGCAGGGGCCCTGAGCGTGCTCCTGCACTCCAACCTGGGCAACAGAGTGAGACAATGACTCAATAAATAAATTAAATAAATAAATAAATAAATGACATTCATTAATTTCTATTTTGCAGTTTTCCTCTTTTATTCAGAGTTAATAAAAACTTTTCAGACTGTATTAGTTTCTTGTTGCAATATAACAAATCATTAAAAATTTAGTGGTGTACAAATTTATTATCTTGTAGTTCTGGTCCCTTGTTCCATCTTCAAAGCCATCAACATAGCATATTCAAATTTGTTCCTCGCACTGTCCTCTGTTTCTGTCCTCACACTGCCTCTAAATCTGACCCTCATGTATCCTTCTTATAAGGACCCTTTTGATTACACCAGGCTCGCCCAGATAATCTTAGATAATCTTCCCACCTCTCAAGATCCTTAACTTAATCACTTCTACTAAATCCCTTTTGCCATGTAAGGTAACATTCACAGGTTTGGGGGATTAGGTCACAGACATCTTTGCAGAGGCATTTTTCTGCTGCCACATAGGCCTTAAATGTTTCTTGTAGGCCCTAGTTCCGTGCCTATTGTGCGAAATGGAAAAATCCCTGCCCCGCTTAGCTCTTAGTGGTTTCCCTGCCTTGGTATTAACCCAGATAGTCACAAAGCAGCCAAAACATGAGCCCTGGGTCGGGGAACAAAATCACAGAGAATAGAAATTCCCAGATGAATCCAGAACTACTGAGAGTGGCGCTGAATTGAAACCATTCGGTCTCAAAATTCCTCAGAGCAGACGGATGGATCACCCTGAAACATAAATCTGATCATGTCACTCTTCCTAGGTAAAACCCATTCATAACTTCCCCTTGGCTTTAGTATAAGGAACGCAGTCCTTAAAGTGGTCCTGGGCAGGGCTCAGTGACTCAGTTTGTAATCCCAGTACTTTGGGAGGCCGAGGCAAGTGGATTGCCTGAGCCCAAGGGTTCAAGACCAGCCTGGGCAACTTGGCGAGACCTCATCTCTACAATAAATCAAAAACTAGCCAGACCGGACTCAGTGGCTCAGCCTGTAATCCCAGCGCTTTGGGAGGCTGAGGTGAATGGATTACCTGAGCCCACGGGTTCAAGACACACCTGGGCAACTTGGTGAGACCTCATCTCTACAATAAATCAAAAATTAGCTGGGCAGGGTAGCGCGTGCCTGTAGTTCCAGCTACTTGAAAGCCTGTGTTGGAAAGATCGCCGAAACCTAGCAGATCAAGGCTGTGGTGGCCAGGAGCGGCCACTGCACTCCAGTCTGGGTGACAGAGTGGAAAAAAAAAAAATACTAGCCAGGTGTGGTAGTGTGCATCTGTAGTTCTGGCTACTTGGAAGGCTGAGGCGGGAGGATCACCGGAGCCAAGCAGGCTGATACTGGGTAGCCATGAGTGTGTCATTGCACTCTGGCCTGTGCGACGGAATGAGACCGCAACTCAAAAAAAACAGTGGTCCTGGAAGAGGGTTTCTCAACCTCAACTTTACTGACATGGGGGCCAGGTAATTCTTTGTTGTCAGAGGCTGTCCTATGCATTGCAGGGTATTGAACACATCCCAGGAACACCTTTTTCCCCACTTCCCCCTACACACATACCTGTGAAAACCTTGCCAAGAGTCTCTGGAGGATGAAACTGCCCTCCGTTGAGAACCCCAGCCCCAGGGGGTCCTACAGGATCTGGTGCTGTTCATTTCCCCACATTCATCTGCTCCCCAGCAATCCCCACTCTGTACATTCTTCTGTAGCCAACTAACAGGCATCTCTCAGGTGGACACAGCAATCTCTCCTGCCTCGGGATTTCTGCATACAGTCCGCTTCCGGGACCATCCCTCCCTCACTTATTTTCATCTGGCAAACTCTTTGTGTTTCAGTCCAAACACCTCCTGCTCAGGCCCTCTTCCCTGCCCTGGCCCCAGAGTGTGCAGCTGTGTCCTGCAGCGGCCCGGCTCCTCGCCACATGCCCTTTCCTGCCTGCCATGAGTCATTCGCCTTCCTGCCACCTCTAGGAGGGCAGGAACAGTGACTGGTCCTCCCACAGTGCTAGTGAGTAGTAGCTACTTGGTCCATGTTATCTCATGATTGGCAGATACAGTCACCTACCCTATGTCTGTCCCACATTAGGTGTCCAAAACAGGAATCGGACTGTAAAGTCAGGTAAAACCCCAAGGAAGATCTGAGATTAACTGTCTGCTCTTTGTTGTGTCTGGACAGTGCTGGCCCCATTAAAAATTCTTTCTAGCCGGGTTCGGTGGCTCAGCCTATAATCCCACGCCTTTGGGAGGCTGAGGTGAGTGGATTGCCTGAGCCCATGGGTTCGAGACCCGCTTGGGCAGGTGAGACCTCATCTCTACAGTAAATCAAAAATCAGCCGGAAGCCTGTAATTCCAGTTACTTGGAAGGCTGAGGCGGAAGGATCGCCGGAGCCCAGCAGGTCGAGGCTGCGGTGGCCGGGAGCGGCCACTGCACTTCAGTCTGGGCAACAGAGTGAGACTCCAACTCAAAAAAAAAAAAATCCTTTCTCTGAGGGCACTGAGCCTAGGATTCCTCGGGCTACACATCAGGAATCTTTTGCCCAAGGCAGCTCCTGTTAACTCATGCCTTCCCGGAGGAGCCAGGGCAGCTCCTGTTAACTCATGTTAACTTCACCAAGGATCTGTCACCAGTCGTCAGGCCTCTTTGGGAAGGAAGTCACATGGTGGTCACCCTGCAGATAAGGACAGACCCATGGGGGAGAAGGTTATCACCTGTCAGTTCAGGTACAACAGACTATTCACAGGCCGGTGCTCCTGTGAAAAGACTTCTAGACCCAGGCGATGTTCCCTCTTGTCCACCAAGCCTGGCAAGACAAACATCTAACACACTGCAGAAACTCAGTCCTGATCTCAGCAACTGACCAATACATTACCTGATTAAAACGTGGTAGCCATAGCCATGCGTGGTGCCATGCGTCTGTAGTTCCAGTTACTTGGAAGACTGCACGGAAAGATCACCTGAGCCCAGCAAGTCGATGCCAGGGTGGCCGTGAGCAGCATGCCACTGCACTCCAGCCTGCGCGACAAGAGTGAGACGCCAATTCAAAAACAAACAAAAAACATGGTAACCAAGATTCTGAAATGGAATCCTGTGAAAAACACTGAGAGGACAAAGCCCAGCCTCCACATGGTAGCAGCCAGAATTTCCCAGGACCGTTGGCCTGTCCTTGTTTTTTCCCAGCACTGGTGGTCAGCAGTCCCTTCCTTGTTCCTCAAGTTTCCCAGAGTGAGTCCTACACTCTCACTAAGTCACCTTCCTCTGAGTTGGATTTCCCAACTTTGATCAACATGTTGACAAATATATTCCATTTATTATTTTTTATTTTTTTTGAGTTGGAGTCTCACTCTGTCGCCCAGACTGGAGTGCAGTGGCCGCTCCC
>NW_007258894.1:146376-149709 GCF_000164805.1 Carlito syrichta | reverse complement strand
GGACTAAAGCCGGGCTCGGTGGCTCAGCCTGTAATCCCGTGCCTTGGGAGGCTGAGGTGAGTGGATTGCCTGAGCCCGCTGATTCGAGACCTGCCTGGGCAACTTGGCAAGACTTCATCTCTACAATAAATCAAAAATCAGCTGTGATGGTAGCGTGCACCTGTAGTTCCAGCTACTTGGAAGGCTGAGGCGGAAGGATCGCCGGAGCCCAGCAGGTCAAGGCTGCGGTGGCCAGGAGCGTGCCACTGCACTCCAGCCTGGGTGACAGAGTGAGACTCCAACTCAAAAAAAAAAAAAACTTTTAGAAAATATAGAATAGTTTTATGATTTGAGTGTAGAGCTAGATTTCCTAAAAATACACCAAAAAACAAACCATAAATAAAATTATGTTACAATTATCTATGACTACTTTATTTTATTTTATTTTATTTTATTTTATTTTTTTGAGTTGGAATCTCACTCTGTCACCCAGGCTGGAGTGCAGTGGCACGTACCCGGCCACTGCAGCCTCGACCTGCTGGGCTCTGGCAATCCTTCTGCCTCAGTCTTCCAAGTAGCCAGAACTATAGGAGCGCGCTACCATTCCTGGCTAATTTTTTAAAAATTTATTGTAGAGATGAGGTCTCACCAAGTTGTCCGGGTGGGTCTCGAACCCGCAGGCTCAAGCAATCCATTCACCTCAACCTCCCAAAGTGCTGGAATTACAGGCTGAGTCACCAAGCCTGGCCATCTATGACTACTTTCTAAAGTAACCATAATAATCCAAGTGAAAAGACAAACTAGGAAATTTGCATGTAACTGACATAAGATGGTATCCAGAATGTGTAGAAAAAATGAGATTTTTAAAAAAAAACATTAAAAAATAGACAGGTCGGCCGGACTCGGTGGCTCAGCCTGTAATCTCACCACTTTGGGAGGCTGAGGTGAGAGGATTGCCTGAGCTCACAGGTTCCAGACTAGCCCGGGCAACTTGTTAAGACCTTGTCTCTACAATAAATTTAAAAATTAGCCAGGCGTGTAGCACACACCTGTAGTTCCAGCTTCTTGGAAGACTGAGGCAGAAGGATTGCCAGAGCCCAGCAGGTCGACCCTGGGGTGGCCATGAGTGTGCCACTGCTCTCCAGTCTGGGCAACAGAGTAGGATTCCCAACTCAAAAAAATAAATAAGTAAATAGGTCAACACCCTCAGGTCCCCTCTCACTGTGGGAGCTTTTCTGATCTCTCAATAAATCCTACTTTCTCAAAAAAAAAAAAAAAATAGACAAGAGACTGAACAGGTAACTTACAGAAGAGGAAATATAAATCCCCAATAGTTATACAAGAAGGTGTTGAACAGTACTACTACCGAGGGAAATGCAAGTTCAAATGAGTTCGATGAAATGCCAATTCACACCCATCTGATTGGCAAAAATGTAGAGGACTGACAATGCCAAGTGATAGTGAGATTATAAGGAAATAACTCTCTTAGCTGCTGAAGGGAGTGTAAATTAGGACAGCCCTTTAAGGAGGCAGACTGGTGTTGTCCAGTAAGGGTAAAGGTGTGTGTATGTGCACACGTACCTCTGTGCATGTGTGTGTGTGTGTACACATTTGTATGTTTTATGTGCATGTCCACTTATGTGTGCATACGTAAGGCCACGCAATTAACTTCTTTCCATCCTCAGTTCTTCCTAAACTTCCCACTTCATCTCTCTAAGACTCAGCTCCGAACATTTCCCTTTCTTTCTTTAGATGCCTTCTATGGCTCCCTGTTACCTATGAAGGAGTCATACTCTTTTTTTTTTTAAGATGTGGGGTACAATTCAGGATTAGGTACACAAGTGGTCATCATGCAGGCAAAGTTTGGACCTCCCTTTGGTCCCACTTTGTCTGGTTTGAGATCAGGTACCCTTACTGATTATGTGCCCCTCCCCCCCCGAAGTGTCACCCTTTCTTTTTTTTTTTTGAGTTGGAGTCTCACTCTGTTGCCCAGGTTGGAGTGTAGTGGCATGCTCACAGCCACCAAAGCCTCGACCTAGTTAGCTCAGTCAATCCTTCTCCCTCAGCCTTCCAAGTAGCTGGAAGGAACCACAGGCATGTACCACCACGCCCAGCTAATGTTTTGATTTATTGTAGAGACAAGAACCCGCCTAGTTGCCCAGGCTGGTTTTGAACTCCTGAGCTCAGGCAATCCTCTGGCCTCCGCTTCCCAAAGTGCTAGAATTACAGGCTTGAGCTGCCGTGCCCCGTGTGTGTCACACTCTTTGTTAGGGCATGGATAGGGTGAGAGTGGATGAGTGGATAGGGGCACAGCACCGCCAGAGCCAGCGTGCCGGAGGTATGCACCGGTCACCCAGAGATCCGAGTAATGCAAAGAATTGCAACACACCGAGAAATGAAAGAAGACAAGATTTATTTATGCAAAGGTCACTCCCCACAGTCAGGGAGCAGACTCTCACTCTAGATGAGTGTGGCTCCATAGTCCCCTCGAGCCCCAGCTTAAATCCTTTTCCTTGGAGATGTTGCAGTCAGGTAGACATGACTGCCATGACTTCCTTACTGACCACCTGGGAATGTCTTGGAGCTCCTGTGACACAGAGACCCCCTAATGTCCGCCCACATTATCACAGCCCCTAGAGAAAGGCATGACAAGGATTCCAGTGCTCCTGTACGTCCCCAAACGACATTCCTTAGAGCTAATGGAGGGTCCACTTCCCCTTATCTTCTATGCATTCCCAGTGGGTAGCTTTGGGGGGATCCTTGACTTTCCTGTAGATCGGGCCATTCTACTGGAAGATTGAATCCCCACCTGCTCCCCCTCTGAGCGGTTATAACTTTTGTAATTACAAGTTTCATGACTTTTACAATTCTTGCCCAGTGTATGATGTCTTAGACCTTGTAAATTCCCTTAACTCTAGGCAAGCTTAATTGCCACTATAAGATACCTCTGGCATTAGGAAGTCTGTGTTTCTGAGGGGACAAAGTCGGCAAAGTTAATTTTACCTAAAGTATGCACTTCTCCAAAAACATAGCTTCTACTTTCTCATCATTGTATTAAGGTTTAGGAACAAGATTTTTAAAATGCATTTCCCACTCTTGGTCTGTCCTTTCACTCTTTTTTTTTTTTTTTTTTTTTTTTTGAGTTGGAGTCTCACTCAGTCGCCCAGACTGGAGTGCAGTGGCTGCTCTCGGCCACCGCAGCCTCGACCTGCTGGGCTCCGGCGATCCTTCCGCCTCAGCCTTCCGAGTAGCTGGAACTACAGGCACGCGCTACCACGCCCGGCTAGTTTTTGATTTATTGTAGAGACGAAGTCTCGCCAAGTTGCCCAGGCAAGGTCTCAAACCCGCGGGCTC
>NW_007258894.1:145959-146300 GCF_000164805.1 Carlito syrichta | reverse complement strand
GGCGGGTCTTGCACCTGCGGGCTCAGGCAATCCACTCACCTCAGCCTCCCAAGGGCGCGGGATTACAGGCTGAGCCACTGAGCCCGGCCTACCCACTTTTTCATGTATGTCCCCTCTCTCCTATATTCTTACTGCTCTGCCTATTAAATGAACAGTATGAGCCAGGCTCGGTGGCTCAACCTGTAATCCCGTGCCTTTGGGAGGCTGAGGTGAGTGGATTGCCTGAGCCTGAGCAGGTTCAAGACCCGCCTGGGCAACTTGGTGAGACCTCATCTCTACAATAAATCAAAAGTCAGCCGGGTGTGGTAGCGTGCACCTGTAATTCCAGCTACTCGGAAGGC
>NW_007258894.1:138094-145939 GCF_000164805.1 Carlito syrichta | reverse complement strand
CAGCAGGTTGAGGCTGTGGTGGCCGGGAGCAGCCACTGCACTCCAGTCTGGGCAACAGAGTGAGACTCCAACTCAAAAAAATAAATAAATAAGAATGAACAGTATGGCTAAACTCTCTCTTGCAAATCCCTACCCACATGGAATGTTAAATGAGAAAGTAGAGGAGCTAGGGGTTGTCTACTTTAATACCTATATTACAAAAAGGGACCAGAGAGGCTGAATGCTCTACCCAAGGTCACACAGCAAGACAAAGAGCCAGAGACCCCAGCTTTTCTGATTCTCAGCCAGGGCTCTTACCACGGCACACCTCTTCCTGGGCGTTAGCATCACATCTATGGGGGTACAGAGAGCCCAATCCACTTGGCTACCTTCACAGCACCCTAATTGACAGCCCAGGAGTGACAGTCACCGTTTGTCACAAAGTAAAAATATCCCAGGATGCTGGAGAAGGGAAGTACTTTCTGTGCTGACAGCACGCTGGTCCAGGAGCACCAGATCCCTAAATTGGGAAGTCCTTGTGTTCACCTTGTCAACAGGCAGCAGTCAGAGCTCTCTTTCACTGTAATTGGGTTAGTCTTGTGGTTTTGCCCTCCCCCCAGTTGTCAAAAGAGATTATACAGAAACGTACTGCTGCATCAACCACAGTTCAGGTGCAAGCTGAGGCTGGAGTGGGAGGGAATTTTCAAATATATCCGTTAATCACCCTAAATACCTGCTTGCCACCATCGGCACAGCTTTCTCTCCACTGCAGTCACATTTGCTCCAGCCAGAGCTCACAGGTCGCCCTGTGAGCTGCAGCACCCTCAGCAGCGGCCTGGGTGCAAACACAGGGAAGACCCCAGGGGCCTGCAAGCGTCTGTACTCACCTTGTTTATATCCCCATGCCTGAAGGGTCGTGACCATTAAATAGCAAATATTAAAATACCGTGACAGGTCAAGAAGGAGACTACAGAAGAAAGGAAAAAGCTTTCTTTCTTTCTTTTTTGAGTTGGAGTCTCATTCTGTTGACCAGGCTGGAGTGCAAGTGGCACATTTACAGCCATTATAGCCTCCACCTACTGGGCTCAAGCGATCCTTCCGCCTCAGCCTTCCAAGTAGCTGGAACTACAGGCACATGCCACCATACCTTGCTAATTTTTCTTGATTTATTGTAGAGACAAAGTCTTGCCAAGTTGCCCGAGCTTGTCTCGAACCCCTGGGCTCAGGCAATCCTCTTGCCTCTGCTTCCCAAGATGCTGGGATTGCAGGTGAGAGCCACCATGCCCAGTGAGAAAAAGCTTTCCTTTTGCTTTTTGAATAGAGGGTCCTGCGTTTTCATTTTGTCTTAGATCCCACAAACTATAAATCTGACCTGACCCCAGCTCAGCAGTTTCCAAGCTTTGGCAGGTGAGAAGGGAAACCTTCATTTCCTCAGAACCCCATAGGTGCCTATAAAAGTAGAGCTGCCCTAGTTGAGACTGATGTTGGCCCAGGGTGGGGGTCCAGGAAGCACAGACCAAGAGACTCCTGCATCAGCGCCTGAGGGGGGTCTGGGGACTCAGGTCTGTGAAGACCTCTGGCAGCCCACTCATGCTATTCTCAACTTTAGCAAGCAAAACAAAGGATCACCTAGAGAGAATGTTAGAAATACAAATTCTAAGATCCTTGTTCCAGAGATTCTTGTCAGGTTTGTCTGTGGTGGGGCCTGAGATCTCACACCTCTGACGCTCTCCAGGTGGTGTTGAGGCTGCAGTCTGTGGTCCATACTTTGAGGAACACTGGTAACCCCTTCATTTCACAGATGAGACAACAGAGACCTGGAATTGAGGTGCCTCACCCAGTGACACTCACTCACCCCTGGAAAGGCACCATGGATCCCAGATCTGGATACTCAGGCAGCACCACTGCATCATCCTGGCTCTCAGGTAGTTGGGATCATGCTCTGAAAGTTTCCATAAATGCTGGTTGAGAAAATGAGTATCCTAGCAACGGAATAATTTCCTCTTCACTTCTCCCTCTGACCTATGAGGTAAGGCAAGGAGCACTGGGGAACAGAAAGAGTACTCCTCATCTGCTTTGAGCCTCCGCTTCCTTAATAATAGCCATTATTGACCAGGCACAGTGACTTAACCTGTTATCCCCACACTTTGGGAGGCCAATGCGAGAAGATTGCCTCAGCCTGGGGGTTTGAGATCAGCCTGGGAAACTTGGTGAGACCTCATCTCTACAATAAATCACAAAAACTAGCCGGTCATGGTGTTGTACATCTGTAGTTCCAGCTACTTGGAAGGCCGAGGCGGAAGGATCACCTAAGCCTAGCAGGTCGAGACTGTGGTGGCCATGAGCATGCCACTGCCCTCCAGCCTGGGCAACAAGAGTAAGACTCCAACTAAAAAAAAAAATAGCCACTATTTATTAAGCACTTACCAGACATTTTACATGCACTAATCCTCTCCACAAGCCCATGGGACAGGTACTATTATTATCTTCATTTAACAGAGGAGGAAACCGAGACTCAGAGTGCAAGTAATTTGACTACAGTCACATGCCAGTGTGCAGAGGCAGGGTTTGAACAGGTGCACTCTGACTCCATAGCCCACCTCCTTTCCACTCTGAAGAAACTACATCATTGGAAGTCACTGATTAGGCTCCGGTTGCCTTCCTGGAGGCCTTCCCATGCCCCACACTCTAAGCCCTTCCAGTGTATGGTCCGGCCTCATCTTCAACTCTCTATGAAGATTCACCTCAGGTGTGCTGCAACTCTGCTCTCTGGCCCTCCCCAGGCAGCCTGCTGGGTCTGATCCTATCACCTGATCCTTAGACAGTGTTCCTCAAGCACAGCACTGGCCTCAATGAGAGGGGCTCCTGGCCCCGGCCCTGTGCTCTAGAGGGTCTTGATCCTATGGAGAGTCTGTGGAGGGTCAAGGACCTGAATCTTCTCTTCTAGAATGCTCTGGGGACCTTGGGCCGCAGAATTCCCTGCATAAATGGCTGTGAACTACCAGGACTTGCTTACCCATCCTCTCAAGGACAGCACTTAAGGGTAGCCCTAACCAGGATTGTGGACAGTGGAGAGTGGGCAGAACTGACAGGAGAGTGGGCAGAACTGACAGGAGAGTTGAGGTGTCTGTAGAGATAGACATGTGGCCCCTCTAGGTTCAAGATGAAGAGCAGGCAGAAAGAGAAGATGGACAGGCCACTGACTGGGGACTACTTTTCCAGCTGTGACATATTAGTTATCTCTGGTTACATAACCAATTGCCAGAAATTTACAGCTTAAAACAGCACATTATGTTTTTGTTTTTGTTTTGAGTTGGACTCTCACTCTGTCGCCCAGACTGGAGTGCAGTGGCCGCTCCCGGCCACCGCAGCCTCGACCAGCTGGGCTCCGGCGATCCTTCCGCCTCAGCCTTCCGAGTAGCTGGAATTACAGGCATGTACTACCACGCCCGGCTGATTTTTTGATTTATTGTAGAGATGAGGTCTTGCTGCCCAGGTGGGTCTCGAACCCGCGGGCTCAGGCAATTCACTCACCTCAGCCTCCCAAAGGCACGGGATTACAGGCTGAGCCACCGAGCCCAGCTCATCCTTTTCTTTTCTTTTTTTTTGAGTCGGAGTCTCACTCTGCCACCAGACTGGAGTGCAGTGGCCGCTCCCGGCCACCGCAGCCTCGACCTGCTGGGCTCCGGTGATCCTTCCGCCTCAGCCTTCCGAGTAGCCGGAATTACAGGCATGCGCTACCACGCCCGGATGATTTTTTTTTGATTTATTGTAGAGATGAGGTCTCGCTGCCCAGGCGGGTCTCGAACCCGCGGGCTCAGGCAATCCACTCACCTCAGCCTCCCAAAGGCGCGGGATTACAGGCTGAGCCACCGAGCCCGGCTAGCACATTATGTATTATCTCACAGTTTCTATGGGCTAGGAATCTGGGCAGGGCTTAGCAGAGGTCCTCCATTTCACGGTCTCTTACAAGGTATCCAGGGCTGTGGTCTCATTTGAAGGTTCTAATGGAAAAGGATCTGCACCCATACCCTCTTGGTTGATAGTAGAATTTCAGGGGAGTTTTTTGGGGTTTTTTTTAGCTGGAGTCTCACTCTGTCACCCAGACTGGAGCGTGCAGTGGCCGCTCCCTGCCACCGCAGCCTCGACCTGCTGGGCTCCGGATCCTTCCGCCTCAGCCTTCCATGTAGCTGGAACTACAGGCGTGCGCTACCATGCCCGGCTCATTTTGTTTTATTGTAGAGATAGGTCTCGCCAAGTCGCCCAGGCGGGTCTCGAACCCACGGGCTCAGGCAATCCACTCACCTCAGCCTCCCAAAGGCGCGGGATTAGGGCTGAGCCACCGACAGAATTTTAGTTTTTTACTGGTTGTTGCCTGGAGGGCATCGTTATTCAGTTGTAACATGGGCCTTGGCATCATGGCAACTTCCACAACTCTAGCAAGAGAGGAGTCTCTATCTTATTAAGCTCATCTTGGAAGTAATATCCTATTACCTTTGCCACATACTGTTAGTAATCTCAAAACTTTGGGAGGCTGAGGCAGGAGGATTTCTTGAGCCCAGGAGTTCGAGTCCTGCCTAGGCTACATAGCGAGAAGGTGACTCTACAAAAAATTTAAAAATTAGCCAGTCGTGGTGGTATATGCCTGGAGTCCCAGCTACTTGGGAGGCTGGTGCAGGAGGATCACTTGAGCCCAAGAGCTGGAGACTGGGGTGATCATGCCACTGTACTTCAGCCTGGACAACAGAGTGAAGCCCTGAGTCAAAAAAAAAAAAAAAAAAAAAAAAGCAGTCCATGGGTCCTGCCCACACTCAAGAGAAGGGGATTACAGAAGAATGAAAATGTCAGAGGCGGGGAATCACTGGGTGCCATCTTAGAAGTTGCTGCTAGCCGGGCGCAATGGCTCATGCCTATAACCCCAGCACTTTGGGAGGCCAAGGTGAGAGAATTGCGTGAGCCCAGGGGTTCGAGTCCAGCCTGGGCAACTTGGTGAGAGCTCATCTCTACAACAAATCAAAAAATTATCTGGGTGTGGTGGTGTCTGCCTATAGTTCCAGCTACTTGGAAGGCTGAGGCAAAAGGATCCCCTGAACCCAGCAGGCCGAGGCTGCAGTGGCCATGAGTGTGCCAATGCACTCCAGCCTGGGTGACAGAGTGAGACTCTGACTCAAAAAGAAAAAAAAAAAGGGAAAAAAAAGTTGCTGCCACAGCCATATCCAAGCACAGAACTTAAAGGAATCAGAGAGTTCTATATTCAAACCTGGTTTTCTCAAGTCATTGCAAAGTTATATTTACTAAGGGAGGAGAACAGATAATATCTTAGTCAACAGTTCTTTAGCTTGAGTTTTTAAATATTTAAATATGTGACAGCTTTTAAATATTTAAATATGTGATAGCGAGTCTCCACTGAAATTGTCATCCTGGCCCCATAAGTGTTTGGGACAGGCTTGCTTCTGTGCACGTGTCTTGGCCACCGCAATTATCAAAACTTCAAGGGTAAGGAAATGTTTGTTTCTTCCCCACAGTGTCCATCATATGGAAGACAATTAGAGTTTGCCTGGGCGTCCTCTGGCAGTTGCTGGCTCCAGTGGCAGCAAGCGCCCAAACCCTCTCCCATGAGACAACTGAGCTGATTTAGAAGCCTCAATGGTCAGGCTTCCTCCTGAGCAAGAAGAAAGGATCCCACGTGGCACAGGAAGGAAGTGAGAAGAGCAAAAGCAACCACAGCAGCAAAACAAAGCTGACTTCCTCCAATGGAGTGGATACTCTGCCTCTAGATAAAAACAGGATTTTTAGGTTTTTTTCTATTTATCTTTTATTATAAAATAATGAATATGGTTATTTGTTTTTGTTTTTGTTTTTGTTTTTGTTTTTTTTTTTGAGTTGGAGTCTCACTCTGTCGCCCAGACTGGAGTGCAGTGGCCGCTTCCCGCCACCGCAGCCTCGACCTGCTGGGCTCCGGCGATCCTTCAGCCTCAGCCTTCCAAGTAGCCGGAACTACAGGCATGCGCTACCATGCCCGGCTGATTTTTTGATTTGTTGTAGAGATGAGGTCTCGCTGCCCAGGCGGGTCTCGAACCTGCGGGCTCAGGCAATTCACTCACCTCAGCCTCCCAAAGGCGCGGGATTACAGGCTGAGCCATCGAGCCCAGCTTGCTTATATTTTTTAAAAGGAAAAAAGAAATAAAAAATACATAATTCTACAACTGAAAGTCCTTTATTTTTTGTGGTGTATGTATGTATGTTTTTAAATTTCCTTGCTTAGAAAATGTTTTCTATGTATAACTGTTTGTCTTTTTTAAATTTACGTGGTTGTGGGCTTCTAAAAAAATAGAAGAGATCATATTGTCTATTCAGTTATGTACCTATTTTTTCAAGACACAATGCTTTTTCTAGATTAAAAACATAGAATTTTTAAATGTATTTTAAAAATGGATAATAAGCTGGGCTTGGTGGCTCAGCCTGTAATCCCGTGCCTTTGGGAGGCTGAGGTGAGTGGATTGCCTGAGCCTGCGGGTTCGAGACCTGCCTGGGCAACTTGGCAAGACCTCATCTCTACAATAAATCAAAAATCAGCCAGGCGTGGTAGCGTGCGCCTGTAGTTCCAGCTACTTGGAAGGCTAAGGCGGAAGGATCGCCAGAGCCCAGCAGGTCGAGGCTGCGGTGGCCGGGAGCGGCCACTGCACTCCAGTCTGGGCGACACAGTGAGACTCCAACTCAAAAAAAATTAAAAAAAAAATTAAAAAATAAAAATGGATAATAGATTCACAAGGTCAAAAAAGTACTCCATGAAAACTCTCCCTCCTTATTCCCAGTTCACATCCCTAGCAGTAACCAATGTTGCTTCTATGTCCTACCAGAGATCATGTATATATATATATATGGACATATATAAATATTTTCCTTTTCTTTTCCATTTCCTACATAGTGGTGACATACTAGACAGATGTTCCTCAACTCATGACAGGGCTATGTCTTGATAAACCCATTGTAAGTTGGAGATATCACAAGTTGAAAATGCATTTAATAGACCTAACCTCCTGAACATCATAGCCTACTTTAAATGTGTTCAGAATGCTTACATTAACCTACAGTTGGCAAAATCATCTAACATTGACATTTTATAATAAGGTGTTGACTGTGTCGTGTAATTTATTGTGTAATGTAGTAAAGGTGAAAAACAGAATGGTTGTATGGGTACCAGTGTAAAGTTGAAAATCGTTAAGTCAACCCATTGTAAGTGAGGGACAATTTGTACACACTATCTTGCATTCAGTATGTCTTGGGGAGATAGCTTTATACCTTTACATACTGGTAGTTCTCAACCTTGGCTGAACATTAAAATTACCTGAGTAGATTTTAAAAATTCTGAATGGTCAAGCCATTACTCCAGACCAACTAAATGAGAATCTCTTAGGAGTAGGCTTCAGGCATCAAAATTTTAAAAAACTTCTTCAGCCCGCAGGTTCGAGACCCGCCTGGGCAACTTGGCGAGACCTCATCTCCACTATAAATAAAAAACTAGCCGGGCGTGGTAACGCTCCTGTAGTTCCAGCTACTTGGAAGGCTGAGGAGGAAGGATCGCCAGAGCCCAGCAGGTCGAGGCTGCGGTGGCCAGGAGCGGCCATTGCACTCGTCTGGGTGACAGAGTGTGACTCCAACTCAAAAAAAAAACAGCCTAGGCTTTATGTCTCTGTTATTAAACAAAAACAAACAAACAAAAAACCCTTCTGGCTGAGGCAAGAGGATTGCTTTAAGCCAAGAGTTCAAGACCAACCTGGACAGCATAGCAAGGCCCATCTATACAAAAACTTTTTTTTTTTTTAAGTTGGAGTCTCACTCTGTTGCCCAGACTGGAGTGCAGTG
>NW_007258894.1:126222-137459 GCF_000164805.1 Carlito syrichta | reverse complement strand
ACACCAGCTCAAAAAAAAAAAAAAAAAAAAAATCAGCCAGTTACAGTGGCATATACTTTTAACCCCAGCTACTCAGGAGACTGAGGTGAGAGGATTGCTTGAGTCCAGGAATTAGAGGTTGCAGTGAACCATAATCCACTACACTACAGCCTGAGTAACAGAGTAAGACCCTGTCTCTCTCTCTTTTTTTTTCTTTTGAGTTGGAGTCTTACTCTGTCGCCCAGGCTGGAGTGCAGTGGAACACTGCTCGCGGCCACCACAGCCTCAACTTGCTGGGTTCAGGTGATCCTTCCACCTCAGCCTTCAAAGTTGCTAGAACTACAGGCATGTGTCATCATGCATGGCTAATTTTTGATTTATTGTAGAGATGAGGTCTTGCTCCATTGCCCAGGCTGGTCTTGAACCCCTGGGCTCAGGCAATCCTCTCACCTCAGCCTCCCAAAGTACTAGGATTATAGGCGTGAACCACTGCACCTGGCCCCAACCCTGCCTCTTAAAAAAAAAAAAAGAACTTCCTCAGAAAAGAAGTGGAAAAAACAGGAACTACAAGAATTCCATCATTTCTTATTGTGAAAATTAGGGTGACCAATGGTCCTGATTTTCCAGGGACTGAGGGGTTTCCCAGATGAGGGACTTTCAGTGCTGAAGTCAGGAAATTCCCAGGGAAACTGGAATACCCTGCTCACCCTGAAAAGAAAATTGATAGAGATCTAAAGAAAGAGGATTGGCCGTGCTCAGTGGCTCAGCCTGTAATCCCAGCACTTTGAGAGGCTGAGGCGAGTGGATTGCCTGAGCCCGCGGGTTTGAGACCCACCTGGGCTACTTGGCAAGAACTCGTCTCTACAATAAATAAAAAATTAGCCAGATGTGGTAGCACGCGACTACAGTTCTAGTTACTTAGAAGGCTGAGGTGGAAGGATTACTGAGCCCAGCAGGTTGACCCTGGGGTGGCCGTGAGTGTGCCACTACACTCCAGCCTGGGCAACAGAGTGAGACACCAACTCAGAAAAAAAAGAAAGAAAGAAATAGAGGATTTAGTGTATTGCCACTAATTGTTTATTATTTAATTAATATTAAGACTACAGAAAGCAGCCGGGAGCAGTGGCTCACACCTGTAATCCCTGCACTTTGGAAGACTGAACCAAGAGAATTGGCTGAGTCCTGGGATTTGAGACCAGCTTGGGCAACTTGACAAGAACTCGTCTCTACAATAAATAAAGAAATTAGTTGGGCATGGTGGTGCATGCCTGTGGTTCCAGCTACTTGGAAGGCTGAGGTGGAAGGATCACCTGAGCCCAGCAAGTAGAGGCTACAGTGGCCGTGGCTGAATAGAGAGCATGCCACTGCACTCCAGTCAGGGCAAAAGAGTAAGACTTCTACTCAAAAAAAAAAAAAGACTATTGAAAGCAAATTTCTACTTCAGTGAAAAACTACATCATTCTGGCCCTGTTCATTGTCTATTTTGCATTTCTTTGTAAATTGCAGGTAAAGAATAGATACCCAAACTTTGTATGATCTGGTAGTTTCCTTTGACTTTATTCTCTTGTGGAAAAACCAGTTTGCCTCTATTTTTAATTCAATCACTTTATTCCATCTATATATGTGTTCCTCTGACTTTTTCCTTTGAACCAATTATAACATCTGTCTGGTACCCTTCCTAATTAAGGAGTAAAATAAAATCTTCAACACATGTTCATTCTTCTATCTGTATGAGAGTTATGCCTTTAACATTTTCTGAAAATTATTTTTTTAGCAACATTACAAAGGTAGCTACTAAGATGAAAATACAAACCTTTCAGGCCGGGTACAGTAGCTCACACCTGTAATCCCAGCACTTTGGGAGACCAAGGTGAGAGAATTACTTCAGTCCAGGAGTTGTTCGAGACCAGCCTAGGCAATTTAGCTAGACTTCATCTCTACAAACATTCTAAAAAACTAACTGGGTGTGGTAGCATCCACCTGCAGTCCTAGCTACTCGAGAGGCTGAGATGGAAAGATCACCTGAACTTAGGAGGTCGAGGCTGCGGTGAGCTGTGATCACACCACTACATTCTAGCCTGGAAGAGAGAACGAGATCTTAACTCAAAAAAAAAAAAAAACAAAAAAACCTTTCAAATTATCACTAAAAACTAAAACACAATAACAAAGCAAAGATAATAGACTGAAACCTAATTATCATGAATAACTATGTCAAAATCATCTGTTTGTTAGAAGACATATTAGATCACAAAGTAAAACCTAATAAAAAAATGATAAAGGTTGAATACAAAAGGCTGAGAAAATGTGTTTTTAGAAGCAAGTGTAAAAGTTTAGCAGAGATTAGACCTTAATAGTAGACTTGGGTGGATTCTGGTAAAAAATAATTAAACAAGACAACAGTTCTTTAGTAATAAACTTGTGAAATTCACAAAATTGATGTTTTTATTAATTCTTGTTAATATCTAAGTGGCAAATAACATACATTAATAAAACTAGAGCCGGGCTCGGTGGGTCAGCCTGTAATCCCTCACCTTTGGGAGGCTGAGGTGAGTGGATTGCCTGAGCCCATGGGTTCGAGACCCACCTGGGTAGCAAGACCTCATCTCTACAATAAATCAAAAAATCAGCCAGGCGTGGTAGCGCATGCCTGTAATTCCGGCTACTCGGAAGGCTGAAGCGGAAGGATCGCCAGAGCCCAGCAGGTCAAGGCTGCGGTGGCTGGGAGCAGCCACTGCACTCCAGTCTGGGCGACAGAGTGAGACTCCAACTCAAAAAAAAAAAAAGAAAAGAAAAAATAGAGAAAATACAAGAGAAATAGAAACACACCAGTAAGAGAGATTGATTTACCTCTCTTTTAGGCCATGATGATAAGGTAGATCAAAATAATGTAATTTTTCAAGTACAGCTTCTTTTTATATATATCAAATTTATAATCTGAAAACTAAAAATTTATTTTATTTTTAAGTACCTGTGGAACACTTTCAAAATTAATTAACTCCATAGTAATTGTCACACAAACTTCAATAAACTCCAAAAATAACATAATTCTTCAATAAGAATTTATTAAAATCTCAATAAATTGCAAAGGGAATAGAGACATTCTCTAGTCATAACGTAATAAAACTAAAAATTAATTATAGAACCAGAAAATAAGAAGACTTTACCACTTGGAATTTTATAACTCTTCCTTACTTCACACTTGGTCCAAAAAGGAAAAAGAAGGAGGAAGAGAAAAAGAAGGAAGTGAAAAATATCTAAATGCAGGGTTATCAGAATATGCCACCCCAAAATACACCACTTTAGTAGGATTATTTTGCGCTAAAGGCAACTGAAAAACAGCAGACACAGGATGAGTTCTCTGCCTTCTTTCTATCTGGCCAAAATCAGAGCGCACAGTTCTTTTTTGCAAAGAACATTTTCATTTGGGAACTGAGTGTAGTGGCTCATGCCTATAATCCTAGCACTTTTGTGGGGAGCTAAGGCAGGAAGATCATTTAAGTTAGGAGTTCAAGGTCAGCCTGAGCAAGAAAGCAAGACATTGTCTTTACAAAAAAGTAGAAAAATTAGCCAGGTCATGTAGCCCTAGCTACTTAAGAGACTGAGGCAGGAGGATTGCTTGAGCCTAGGAGGTCAAGGCGGTGGCAAGTTGTGATCATGACACTGTAATCCCAACACTTTGGGAGGCTGAGGTGAGAGGATCCGGCTACTTGGAAGGCTGAGGCGGAAAGATCTCCTGAGTCCAGCAGGTCAAGGCTGCCGTGGCTGGGAGCGTGCCACTGCACTCGTCCGGGTGACAAGTGAGACTCCAACTCAAAAAAAGGAAAAAAGAAAGAAAAGAAAATTCTCATTTGTAAAGGTGCCCCATCTCCACACCAGGAAAAGAAGAATGAAAACAAATGTTATCACCAGAGAACCTAAGATAGCACTAAGTAAGTCTGCAGTAAAGAAAATCCTGGCCAGGCGGAGTGGCTCAGCCTGTAATCCCAGCACTTTGGAGGCCAAGGTGAGAGGATTGCTTGAGTCCCCGGGGCTTGAGACCAGCCTGGGCAACTTGGTGAGACCTTGTCTCTACAATAAATTACAAAACCTTGCCGGGTGTGGTGGTGTGCACCTGTAGTTCCAGCTACTTTGAAGGCTGAGGTGGAAAGATCACCTAAGACCAGCAGGTCGAGGCTGCACTGGTCATGAGCATGCCACTGCACTCCACCTGGGTGACAAGAGTGAGACTCCAACTAAAAAGAAAAAGAAAATCCTATTCTACCCTTAGTTTTCCTGGCATTTCCTAGTTAACCCCCTAGAAGCCTAGTTATGTCTCCATAATTTATCATTCTGTGTTAAAAATGGCATATAAGCCCCTGGATCTAATAATCTCTTTGGATTTTTTTTCAATTCTTTTCTGTGAAGTCCCCATGAAATAAAAAAATATTAATATCAATAAAATTTGTTTTCTTTTTCTCCTGTTAACCTGACTTTTGTTAGTTTAATTCACAGGTCCCCAGACCCTAAACCTAAAAGGGTGGAGGAAAAGTATTTTCCTCTAAGTGGGCAATAATATTAGTAAAAACATGGATGAGTCTTGAAAACCTTATGTTAAGTGAAAGAAGTCAGTCACAAAAGGTTATATAATGGGTGAATATATTAATATAAAATGTCCAGAATAGGCAAATACATCAAGGCAAGAGTAGATTTGTGATTGCCTAGGACTGGGCAATGGGAAAACGGTTTCTTTTTGGGGTGATGAAAATGTTCTAAAATTAATCATGGTATTGGTTGCACAGCTATCAGAATATGCCAAAACCCATTTAATTGTATACTTTAAATGAATTAATTGTTTAGTATGTCAATTATATATCAAGCTGCTATTTAAAAAAAAAAACAAGACTATACAAAGATAGCACTTTTTCTTTTTCTTTTTTTTTTTTTTTTTGAGTTGGAGTCTCACTCCGTTGCTCAGACTGGAGTGCAGTGGCATGCTCCTGGCCACTGCAGCCTCGACCTGCTGGGCTCCAGCGATCTTTCTGCCTCAGCCTTCCAAGTAGCTGGAACTACAGGCATGCGCTACCATGTCTGGCTAATTTTTGATTTATTGTAGAGATGAGGTCTCGCCAAGTTGCCCAGGCAGGTCTCGAACACTTGGACTCAGGCAATCCACTCCCCTTGGCCTCCCAAAGCACTGGAATTACAGGCTGAGCCACTGAGCCCGGCCAGCACTTTTTCAATGGTTAAGAAATCCCCCACTCTTTTATGTTCAGAGAAAAGGTTACTGCAAAGAACCACTTCATCCTGACATATCCAAGATGAGGCCTGTTCCACCCTTCCTCAATGACTCCCTTGTTTTATAGAACTGCCAGTCTATTTTCCTTTTTCTGGGATCTTCCTCATTAGTGAACACACTCCCTACTGCACTAGCCTAAGAAACATTATCTTCATTGTTAAGTGCATTTTGTCTTAGATGTTATTTAGAGGGTGCTCCCCCAAAGGATTTGTTAGATTTTGTAAACTAGAGAATTAATGAAATTGGCAATGGTCTTGTCTTAGGATCATAGATCTGAACAAACTGGTGTTAAGTGCTGAGTTTTTTGTTCAGTTTTGTTTTTGAGTCGGAGTCTCACTGTCACCCAGGCTGGAGGGCAGTGGCACGCTTATGGTGACACAGCCTCAACTTGCTGGGTTCAGGAGATCCTTCCACCTCAGCCTTCCAAGTAGCCGGAACCACAGGCATGTACCACCATGCCCAGCTAATACCAGATCTTGCCAAGTAGCCCAGGCTGGTCTCAAACCCCTGGACACAGGCAGTCCTCTCACCTCTGCCTCCTAAAGTGCTGGGATTACAGGAGTGAGCCACCGCGCCCAGCCAAGTGCTGAGTTTAGACAGCGTATGAAGCACGTCATAGCTTGGTCTGGAACAACTGATCTGTTTTGTGAGTCAGAATATGTCTGACAAGTTGTGGTTTCTGCTCCAGTTCTCAATTCTCAGCACTTAGACTAGTACCTGGCCCACTCAATACATATTTGCTTAATGAATAAAAAATCAATATATAGGCGGCAGCAGAGCAAAAATAGTATAACTTCCTTGATGGTTACAGTTTGAGAAAATCTATAAAATATACAAGAATACATACCTTTGACCTAGCAATTCCACTTCTGGGAATTAATTCTGCAGATAACTCGCACATGTGCAAAGAGTTACCTGATAAGGTTGGTTATTCGTTGCAATCACAAGAGAACAGAAGTCTCCCACATGTTCATCAGTAGGAGACTGCTTCTTTCAACCATGGTGCATACATACAATGGAATTAGATGCAGACTTTAAAAAGAATGAGAAAGTTCTCATGATACAGAACATCCTCCAAGATATATTCACTCAGTTTCAACCATAGGAACTGTTTTATCTTCATACTAAGTACTCCCCTGCTTCACATGGGGTGTTCTCTCTGCTTTGAATGTTCAACTCCAGATATATGCACGGCTTACTCCCTCACTGTCTTCAGACCTTGGCAATCCCTTGACTGACCAGTGTTGGGGAAGAAAAATAATTTTTTTTAAACCCTCATAGATTTTTAGTTGGAATAGATCTTGGTAACACAAGACAGGTTACAAGAAAAACAAAAGTTTGGGGGGAGGGTTTGAGTTGGAGTCTCACTCTTGTCTCCCAGGCTGGAGTGCAGTGGCATGCTGATGGCTACCGCAGCCTCGACCTGCTGGGCTTAGGTGATCCTTCCACCTCAGCCTTCCAAGTAGCTGGAACTACAGATGCACACCACCACACCTGGCTAATTTTTGTGATTTATTGTAGAGATGAGGTCTCACCGAGTTGCCCAGGCTGGTCTCAAACCCCTGGGCTCAGGCAATCCTCTCACCTCAGCCTCCCAAACTACTGGGATTACAGGCTGAAGCACCGTGCCTGATCACAAATAGAAGTTTTTTTACATGTATATTTCATATATGAGGAACTCAAGGTCCACCTAGTTCATAATTGTATGATAAAACTTGTTTTAAGTGTAGGTTGAAGCTTATTTTGAATGTATATTGAAACTTGTTTTTAAAACTCAGATGTATGCTTGCTTTCCTGCCCAAGCCCAGTAGTATACTTTTGGTAAACAAGTTCACATACCAAAAGAAAACCATGGAGTCACGGTGCAGACCCTCTGGCCCCATTTCCTGCTCCACTCCCCTAGTAATCTCACATTCCAGATGTCCCAACCGGTTCCACCCAGTCCACCTGACTGTTGATGGTTAGCCACCGTCAGCCATGACCTACGACCATACAAACCAACCAATCCCAAACGCCCCCATACCCAGTAGGAGAAATTACCCAATCATGTGCGAACAAGTTTAAAGTTCTTTCCCCTCCCTTGTAAAACTGTGTATATAAGCTGCTTGCTGCACTGGGTCGGGGCTCTCATTCCTGTACCACTGTGCCGGTTACGGACATGAGCCCAGACTCAAGCCTGAATAAAGACCCTTGTGTGATTCACATCGGAGCTGGCTCTTTGGTGGTCTCTCAGATTCAGGATTCGGGTACAACATTTGGAGGCTCATCCGGGATTCCAGAGACCTCCCCCACCCCAAGACACCCCCAGCCCAGAGGGTCCCAGCGCCGGCAGGTGAGTACACTTGTTCCTCTGTCTATCAGCGTGCATCTGTATTATCTGTAGGAATTCCACTCTGTATCCGGGTCGGCAATGGCTTAAGCAGACGCACTGGTAGGCCGTCGACCAGGGGTCGTGGGAGACATCCCACGGCCCCATCTGGAGGACAAAGTCCTCATCTGTGAGGAAAGTCAGTCACCTAGGGGCACGGACTTACCCTCAGCTCAGTTTTACTTTTGTCTCCACGGCCGTGGAAAACCACACTTTTATGTTGGTAGCTTCGTTTTGTCTGTTGTGTTTGTGGTTGTGTTATTGTGGACAGAAAACATGGGACAGACGCTGACCACCCCTCTAACCCTGATGACTGACCACTTTTCAGACATAAAAGAAAGGGCTTATAATCTGAGTGTAACCATCCACAGGAAAAAGTTTCAAACCCTCTGCACGTCTGAATGGCCATCCTTCAATGTAGGACTGCCGCCAGAGGGCACTTTCTCACTAAGTCTTGTTTTGCAGGATAAGCATGTTATCTTCCAGGACGGACGTCATGGCCACCCAGATCAGGTGACTTACATCCTCGTATGGCAGGATGTAATTAATAGCTCCCCCCCGTGGGCCAAATCTTTTATTCCACCTCAAACAGGGCCAACACTCAGAGTCCTGGCCTCGCAGGAGACAAAGCCCGGCAGGCCCATGGAAACCCAAGGGTCGACTAAAACCCCTCTTTACCCAGTCCTGCAGGACGCAGAGCCTGGCGATTTACTTTTCCCTCCTCCCTATCATGATATCCCTTCGGCTCCCCCGGAGCCTAGAGAGGGCGCCGTTGGGGGCCAGGACCCTGTTCCACAGGTAGAGGAGCCCCCACACGGACCGGCGGCAGGAACACGGGGATGCGCCAATCGGGCAGCCCCAGCCCCAAATATGGGACCCGCCGACTCCACTGTGCTCCACCTCCATGCAATGGGGCCTCCAGATGAAACTGGAGAACAGCCCCTGCACCTCTGATTTGTACAACTGGAAAACCCAAACCGCCAAATTTCCTGATAATCCCAAAGATTTAACTGACTTGTTAGAAAGCATTATCTTTATCCACCAGCCCACCTGGGATGATTGCCAAATGCTTTTAAAGGTTCTCTTCACCATGGAGGAAAGAGAATGCATTCAGACGGAAGCCCGGAAATTGGTTCTGGGGGAGGCTAGACAACCGACTCAGAATCCAGATTTCATCAATGCAGCCTTTCTCCTGTCCCACCCTGCATGGGACTTTAATATGGCAGAAGGTAAGGAGAGGCTCCGGGTCTATCACCAGACTCTAATGGCGGGTCTCAGGGCTGCGGCACGCAAGCCCACTAGTTTGGCCAGAGTATATGATGTTAGGCAGGATAAGGATGAGAGTCTGGCTGCTTTTCTGGAGAGAATTACGGAGGCCTTCAGGAGGTACACTCCTATGAATCCAGAAGCACCGGAGACTAGGGCAGCCGTTATAATGGCTTTTATCAATCAAGCTGCCCCAGATAGTAAAAGAAAGTTGCAGAGGGTAGAGAGGTTAGGAGAGAAAAGCCTTCAGGACTTACTAATAGTGGCTGAAAGAGTATACAACAGCCGAGAAAGCCCAGAGGACCAGCAGACCAGAATAAACAACCACCAGACTCGCAACTTAGCCAAAATCCTGCTAGCCACCACCACCAATGACCCCCAGGAGAAACAGAGATGCCTCAAAAAACTGGCCGCAGAACCAGGTAAAGAGGGCAATTGTCAGAAGGGACACCGCAACTTAAACAGAAGCCAGTGTGCATATTGCAAAGAAGAGGGTCATTGGGTGAAAGACTGTCCCAAGAAACACCCTAATCCCAGGGATCCAGGAGATAAGCTACACATCCTAAACCTGGGGAAAAACCTATACCCTGAGGACTAGGGGGGTGGGGGTTCGGAGCCCCTCCCCGAGCCCAGGGTAATTCTTAAGGTGGAGGGGCAGCCAATGCAATTCCATGTGGACACAGGGGCACAGCACTCTGTCCTACTACAACCACATGGAAGGGTATCAAACAAGATTTTGTGGATGCAGGGGCAACGGGCACTAAGCCGTATCCATGGACCACCCAAAGGACAGTGGACCTTGGCGTGGGCCAAGTGTCTCACTCCTTTATAGTCATCCCTGAGTGCTGGAGACTAGCTCCAGCCGGGTTCAGGGTACCCCAAAGGTGGAGACGGCGTCAGCAATTGGGGGTAAGAAGAAAGAGAGAAAGAGAGAGAGAGAGAGAGAGAGAGAGAGAGAGAGAGAGAGAGAGAGAAAGAAAGAAAGAGACTGGACCCCAGTCTAGTGCAGAAGTCATGTGTGTCATTGGGAATTACAATGGGTCTTTTATACACAAAGTCAGATGTGGGAGGGGTGTCCCCCACCCACCAGAAACCTTAATCCATGAAAATTTAATCAATGATTGCCTTTAAACCCTTTTCATATGATAATCTTAAAAATCCCATAACAAAGGATAACCTAATCTGTGACTGACATATTCTATAAACCTTTTTTATCCTAAGCTGATTGATTTATGCCAAGTTAAACAATTCTATAGAAGCTTAAGTATTTACTTTACAAACGAAAGTGGCCCATCCCAGAATGTTTGGAATGTGGCCCAGTCCAAAGTTCACAATGGGCTACCTGTAAGCCACATCCTTTCAACAAAATGACTGTCTTCTAAAACTATATTCTACAATTTACACCTTCAATAAATCCTAAGATAATGACCCAGAAGCCTTTGACCAATACTATGACTCTTAGATGTGACACGAGTTTGAATGATAAGTTGTGTGAAAGCCAAAACTGCAGTTTGTGGAAGAATGGGAGCAATGAGCTTCTAAAGTTAGCTTGTGTTCGTCTCAGTCTCAGAGTTTTTATGTTTTGAGCTCAGAGGAGCTTAATCTGGTTAGTGCTGAGTAGAAAGGGGGAGGAAATGGGGTCAAATATCTCCCAAACGTATCCTAGTGGTCTCAGGGTCAACGGCCCTTCCTGATTCCTAACACTCAGTGGGCCTCCATGGCTGGCTCTCAACACCTGAGTGCCCATACCCCCTGTTAGGCCGAGACCTACTCACCAAAATGGGAGCTCAAATCAGCTTTCACCCAGAGGGGACAAAGATTTTAAACAAAAATGGACATCCTATCCAGGTGCTCACTATAAGGATGAGTATTGTCTCCTCCAAAGGCCACTACCACCAATGGATGATATAAACTGCTGGCTACAGAGTTTTCCCCAAGCATGGGCAGAGACAGGGGGAATGGGACTAACCAAGCACCGGCCGGCAGCGTTCATAGAACTGAAACCGGGAGCTGATCCGGTCAGGGTGCGGCAGTACCTGCTGCCCCTGACCTCACGGGAAGGTACAGCCCCTCACATCCGGCAGTTATTAAGTGCAGGGGTGCTGCGACCCTGTCAGTCAGCCTGGAACACTCCCCTGCTGCCGGTGCAAAAACCAAACTCAGGTGAATATAGGCCGGTTCAGGATTTATGAGAGGTAAACCGGCGAGTAATGGACATACACCCTACAGTCCCAAACCCCTATACCTTCCTCACCTCTCTGCCGCCAACCAGGACATGGTATACTGTGCTGGATTTAAAGGATGCCTTTTTCAGTTTGCCCTTGGCCCCAGAAAGCCAGGACATCTTTG
>NW_007258894.1:124844-125801 GCF_000164805.1 Carlito syrichta | reverse complement strand
TGCTGACAAAATAACCATGGGTCAAGAACTGTATGTCAGTACACCCCATGCTGTAGAGGGTGTGCGCAGACAGTCGCCAGATCAATGGATAAGTAATGCCCGCTTGACTCACTACCATGGCATGCTCCTAGATCCTGCTAGAATTCTGTTCCAGACCCCCACCTCCTTGAATCCAGCCACGCTGTTCCCCAACCCAGACTGGGAGGCCCCCCTCCATGACTGTCAAGAAATCCTGGCCCAAGTACCTGGGGTGAGAGCCGACCTCCAGGATCAGCCCTTGCCTGATGTGGATAACACCTGGTACACGGATGGCAGTAGCTTTGTCCGGAATGGAACAAGGTGTGCAGGGGCAGCCATAACCACGGAGACTGAAACTGTCTGGTCAGAACTATTAGTGGTCGGAACCTCTGCCCAATGGGCTGAGTTAATCACACTAACCAAAGCGCTGACTATGGGAGCTGGCAAACAGGTAAACATTTATATGAACAGCAGGTATGCGTTTGCCACGGCTCATGTACATGGAGCCATTTACAGAGAAAGGGGTCTCCTAATGGCAGAAGAAAAAACTATCAAAAACAAAGCTGAAATCCTCGAGCTGCTACAAGCCCTCTGGCTACCTAATGCATTAGCCATCATCCATTGTCCGGTACACTAGACAGTGGTCACGCCAGTAGCCAGGAGAAACCACTTGGCTGACCTAAAAGCAAAGGAGGCAGCCATGTCTGTAAATCATGTCCTAGTAACTATGCTACCAGACCCAGGGGCACCAGAGTTGCCAGATTGTTGGGAGCTGGCCACGGAGGCCCACTGAGAGTTAGGGATCAGTAAGGGCCATTGACCCCGAGACCACTAGGATGCGTTCAGGAGCTATCGACCCCATTTCCTCCCCCTTTCTACTCAGCACTAACCAGATTAAGCTCCTGTGAGCTCAAAACATAAAAACTCTGAGACCAGGAT
>NW_007258894.1:122527-124229 GCF_000164805.1 Carlito syrichta | reverse complement strand
AGGTTTCTGGTGGGTGGGGGACGCCCCTCCCACATCTGACTTTGTGTATAAAAGACCTGTTGTGATTCTCAATAACATTAATTCGCTTCTGCACTAGACTGGAGTCCAGTCTCTTTCTTTCTCTCTTCTTCCCCCCAATCGCCGACGCCGTCCCCGCCTTTGGGGTACCCTGAACCTGGCTGGAGCTGGACTCTGGCACCAGATGACCCCAAATACACAGAAGAAGGCTTAAATGGGATCAAATGCCAACCTATGGTACAATACTTGCACGGCTGGTGATGGGCAGCGAACTGCAGTATAAGCTTACCAGAAAAATTAGGACAACAGCACCTCATAAAAACACAGAAGTACTCATACGGGAACAAAAAAATTGGGAGACTTGATACGACATGCTAAAATAACCATCAAAGACTCGCAATCTAAAATTGAACAGATCGTGGCCAAGTGCTACACTTGTCAAGTAACAAGTGCCTCTTCACACAAATTCAACCCAGGAACCAGACTCCGAGGTAACAGGCCAGGAGCATACTGGGAGGTAGACTTCACCGAGATAAAACCGGGAAAATATGGTTACAAGTATTTACTGATGTTTATAGACACTTTTTCAGTTTGGACTGAAGTATTTCCTACAAAACATGAAACAGCACTAATAGTGGTAAAGAAACTCCTGGAGGACATTATGCCAAGGTATGGTTTCCCCATACAAATAGGGTCAGACAATGGACCAGGTTTTGTTTCTAAGGTAACACAGGGAATAGCTCAGGTTCTTGGGGCAAATTGGAAGTTACACTGTACATACAGGCCCTAAAGTTCAGGACAGATAAAAGGCATGAATAGAACGTTAAAAGAGACCTTAACTAAATTAGCCCTGGAGACTGGCAGGGACTGGGTGGCTCTCCTCCCCTTCACCCTTTATAGGGTGTGCAATTCTCCATATAAAATGGGCCTCATGCCCTTTGAAATCATGTTTGGCATTCCCCCACCTATTGTTCCAAATTTAAAACCTGAAGTACTTGTTGAATTTGATGACCAACAACTCCTTTTTTCCTTGCAAGCACTGCAAAAAGCACATGAGCAGGTGTGGTCTGCATTAAAGGCCCTCTATGAAACCGGGCCACCCCCGGAACCACATGCTACCGCCCAGGTGACTGGGTGTACGTCTGTAGACATCAACACCAGACGCTTCAGCCACGTTGGAAAGGACCCTACGTCGTAATCCTGACCACGCCCACTGCGCTCAAAGTGGACGGAATCATCCCGTGGGTCCACTACACCCACGCCCAGCCGACAGACCCCTTTGCTGGGTTTGAAGACTACGTACCAGACTGGAAAAACGTGCCAGACAAGGACAATCCCCTAAAGCTAAGATTGCGCCACTCTCACTTACCCCCATAATTGCTAATATTATGTATATCGTGTTTTCTATGTAGTGTCATAGCCAACCTAAACTCACACCAGCCCCAAAATCTAACATGGCAGGTTATAGACCTCTCCACTAATGACATCATCTGGCAGACTTCAAAAGTAGCCCCCCAACACATGGTCCCCAATCATGACAGGGGACTTAACACAGTTCTACCATACGGCCGCCATACAATGGAAATTAACCCATGGAGGCACTGATGGAAGGTACTGGTACTTTCTCTTTTTTTGAGTTGGAGTCTCACTCTGTCGCTCAGACTGGAGTGCAGTGGCTGCTCCC
>NW_007258894.1:121567-121997 GCF_000164805.1 Carlito syrichta | reverse complement strand
CCCCCCTATTATGAAGGAATTGCAGTAATGGGAAACTATACAACCAAGCATGATTCCAATGCTTGTAGATGGTAGCCAGCAACCCAGGGACTCACTCTCCAGTCGGTAACAGGCCAAGGATTATGCATAGGCCGCCCTGCACCAGAGTATCATTCCCTATGCAACATTACACTACCTGTATCTAGCCTAGATTACCAACTGCCCCCTGAAAGTAGCTGGTGGGCCTGTTCTACAGGCTTAACTCCTTGCTTCCATGGGCAGGTCCTATATCAGACCCAACAAGGTTTCTGCGTGCTAGTCCAATTACTTCCAAAAATTCTCTACCACTCTGATGAAGACATACTCTGGTGGTTCAGCACAGAAGCCCACCGGAGAAATAAAAGAGAACTGATCACCGCCATTTCCCTGGCGGTCCTCTTTGGGCTCGGAC
>NW_007258894.1:117503-120440 GCF_000164805.1 Carlito syrichta | reverse complement strand
ACTGTGTATATAAGCTGCTTGCTGCGCTGGGTCGGGGCTCTCGTTCCTGTACCGCTGCGCTGGTTACGGATGTGAGCCCAGACTCGAGCCTGAATAAAAATCCTTGTGTGATTTGCATCGGAGCTGGCTCTTTGGTGGTCTCTCGGATTCAGGATTCGGGTACAACAATATATACATGGGAAATACCTAGGGAATGAAGTTCTCAGAAAGAGGGCTTTGAATTCTAGCTTATATGGCAGAATCAACAAAGAACAGTAAATATTTAGAGAAGTGACAAGACAAAGGAAGATTTGAATCTCTAGGGACAGCAACTTGTGGGAAGACAAGTCAATGGCAGATACAGACTAGCTAGTAAAGCTTGTTAATGTAGATTTCTCTGGTACCATCGCTTTGGAGACCATAAGCCTCCAAAGTTGTCTTCAGTATTAGTCTTTGTTCTACCTAGAAGAAGGGGGAAGGATACCTTTTGTTTTTGTAAATCTTTGTCCTGCTTTTAGGCAAAAAGAGAGAGGTCAACTTTCTTCATCTCCTTCTTAATTGGCTTCAGCTCAACAATCCTTCATATGTTGGGGTGGCATATTCTGGCCTCCCACATGACCCTATGTAAAACAGCAACGACCTACCACCACCACCATCACAATCAACACAAACACACACAACACACACACACACATACACCTTACCCTGTTTTTCTCTATAGCACTTACTACTTATCACTATATATTACTTGCATATTTATTTCCCCCAAAAATGTAAGCTCCAGCCAGGCTCAGTGGCTCAGCCTGTAATCTCGCACTTTGAGAGGCTGAGGTGAGTGGATTGCCTGAGCCCGCGGGTTCGAGACCCGCCTGGACAACTTGGCAAGACCTCATTTCTCCAATAAATCAAAAAATCAGCCGGACATGATAGTGTGCGCCTGTAGTTGCAGCTACTTGGAAGGCTGAGGTGGAAGGATCACCAGAGCCCAGCAGGTCGAGGCTGCAGTGGCCGGGAGCAGCCACTGCACTCCAATCTGAGCGACAGAGTGAGACTCCAACTCAAAAAAAAAAAAAAGAAAAAAAGAAATGACTTCCCTTCTCTGGGGCCTCCATAACCTGGCCCATGGAATGCTGCAGTGTCTCCCTCCCATTGCAATGATACTCAAACACTACATTGGGTGACTTGCGGCAACTGCTGAATGGTAGCAGGTCTGACAAGACTGTCACTTTGTGGTGGTTCTGTAGGTAAACAGAGTACATGCTGGGAGGGAAAAACAAACAGAAAAGCAGCTGCCTTCATTTCCAGAAGTGACCCCAATAGCCTGTACCTACTCAGGCTGATGGGTGAGCAGAGGCCCTATGACTCCAAGGGTGCAGGGGTGGGGGCAGAAGCAGCTGAAACGGGGCCACTAGGACCTAGTGTCTGCTCTGGCATGACTCAGAGAAGCTATTGGGTTTGAGCTCTGTCTGTGGCTCTTTCCCCAGTCCCTCTAGGGGCCCAGAGTGTCCCAGGAGGCCCGTCCCTTCTAAAGAATCTGACAAGACCCAGGCTTTCCAGAACAACTCCACCCTGTTCTGCCTAACCTGAAAACAAACTATGGGGAGAAAGAGGCTGATTGACACCATTTCACTGCCCCTAAAGCTTGCAAGTGCAGAGGCCACATGCATTCTTTTTCTTTAGATCTGTAATTAGATCCTCATTTAGTAAAAAACAAGAAGTTGCAGGGATTGCATTCAACCTGCTCAAGTCATGAATTTGATGAGAATAATTTTCTTGCTTATTTTCAGTTTGCCAGTTATTAAAACCTCATCAAAAAAAAAAAAGAATTTGTAATGTTCTATGGTCACAGATTTTTTTTTTTTTTTTTTGAGTCGGAGTCTCACTCCTTCACCCAATCTGGAGTGCAGTAGCACGCACGCTCACAGCCACTCCAGCGTCCACCTTCTGGGCTCCAGTGACCCTTCCACCTCAGCCTTCCGAGTAGCCAGAACTACAGACGCGCACTACTACACCAGCTATTTTTTATTTTATTGCAGAGACGAGGTCTTGCCAGGTTGCCCGGGCTAGTCTCGAACCCACAGTCTCAGGCAATCCACTCGCCTCAGCCTCCCAAAGTGCTGGAATTGCAGGCAGAGCCACCAAGCCCGGCCGGCCATAGATTTTATGAGAAACTTTCTCAATAGAAGATTGTTCATTTCTAGTGTTTTCTGTTTTTAAAAATTTAAGTAAGCCGGGCTCAGTGGCTCAGCCTATAATCCCAGTGCTTTGGGAGGCCGAAGTGGGTGGATTGCCTGAGCCCCCCGGTTCAAGACCCACCTGGGCAACTTGGCGAGACCTCATCTCTACAATAAATCAAAAATTAGCAGAGCGTGGGAGCGCGCGCCTGTAGTTCCAGCTACTCGGAAGGCTGAGGCGGAAGGATCGCCGGAGCCCAGCAGGTCGAGGCTGCAGTGGCCGGGAGCAGCCACTGCACTCCAGTCTGGGCGGCAGAGTGAGACTCCAACTCAAAAAAAAAAAAAAAAACAAATTTTAAGCAGACTGCCCTTCTAAATACTTTTTCTTTTTTTGATTTTGTTCTTTTCTGAGCTCCACTGTCATATTTTCTAAATCAATCCCAACTTACTTGTGCTTATTCCCAATGATCTGAGTTTATAAAATAATGTTATTTTTTAAAACATTCAGAATTATTAATATTGCAAAGCAAAATAAAAAAATTAATTAGGCCAGGCTTGGTAGCTCAGCCTGTAATCCCAGCGCTTTGGGAGGCCGAGGTGAGTGGATTGCCTGAGCCCGAGGGTTCGGGACCCACCCGGGCAACTTGGCGAGACTTCATCTCTACAATAAATAAATAAATAAATCAGCCGGGCGTGGTAGCGCACGCCTGTAGATCCAGCTACTCGGAAGACTGAGGCAGAAGGATCGCCGGAGCCCAGCAGGTCGAGGCTGCAGTGACCGGGA
>NW_007258894.1:113556-117421 GCF_000164805.1 Carlito syrichta | reverse complement strand
CATGCCCGGCTAATTTTTGATTTATTGTAGAGATGAGGTCTCGCTGCCCAGGCGGGTCTGGAACCCGCGGGCTCAGGCAATCCACTTACCTCAGCCTCCGAAGATTATAGGCTGAGCCACCGAACCCCAAGGGTTGGATGTTTTTGCTTTTCACTTTTTCATTACAACTCTTATTCAATATTACTATAAAACTCCATAATTCTGGGTTTTAATTTCCACATAATAAGTAAAGCAAAGAATCTGAATCACACTTCAAATATCTTACAACTGCATCTACATGTATATGAATGTAAGAAAAATATGAATTCTTTAGCCTGACAAAATGTTCCTAAGATTTTGTGGTATCTTGTTATATAATGGTGCCCAACACATCACACCTCCTGCATCCAGTCCCTTTGCAATCCAATTTTTGCCATGCCTCTCATCAATAGATAGAGTCTATATCCTTCCAACCCCTGGATCTGGCTTCTCTTAAGGCTTTCTTTGCTCCAAAGCAAGAGACAGAAGTAACACTGCAATTTGCAAGGCTAGGAAGTCTTGTAGCAGCTGGGCATGGTGGTTCACGCCTGTAATTCTAGCACTTTGGGAGGTGGAGGCAAGAGGATTGCGTGAGCACAGGAGTTCAAGACAACTCCTGGGCAACTTGTCGAGATCTTATCTCTACAACAAATAAAAAATTAGCCAAGAATGGTGGCCCATGCCTATGGTTCCAGCTACTTGAAAGGCTGAGGCAGAAGGATTGCCTAAGCCCAGCAGGTCGAGGCTGCGGTGGCTATGAGCATGCCACTGCACTCGAGTCTGGGCAATAGATTGAGACGCCAACTCAAACAAACAAACAAACGAACAAAAAACAATAAATAAATAAATAAAAATAGCTGAGCATGGTGGCACATGCCTGTAGTCCCAGCTGTTTGAAAGGCTGACGTGGAAGGATCGTCTGAGCCTAGCAGGTTGAGGCTGCGGTGGCCATGGTGAGTGTTCCATTGCACTCCAGCCTGGGTGACAGAGTGTGACTCTGACTCAAAAAAAAAAAAAAAAAAGTCTTGTAACTTTTGCTTCTGCCCTCTTGATACATTTCTGCCATTATTCGTTTTTGTTTTGTTTTGTTTTGTTTCAGAGTCTCACCGTTGCCCAGGTTAGAGTGCAGTAGCATGCTCATGTCCACCTCAGCCCTGACCTGCTGGGCTCAGGTGATTCTTCCACCTCAACCTTCCAAGCAGCTGGAACCACAAGCACGTGCCACCACACTTGACTAATTTTTCTTGACTTATTGTACAAATGAGATCTTGCCAAGTTTCCCAGGCTGGTCTCAAATCCCTGGGCTCAGGCAATCCTCCCGCCTCTGCCTCCCAAAGTGCTGAGGCTCTGCCATTATCTTAAAAGCCCAGTCTAGCATAGAGGATGAAAGGCCATTTGGAGAACTGAAGCATCCCAGCCAACAGCCAGCATAACTGTCAAACACGTGAACAAAACCATCTGGGGCCATCCTGTTCCAGATGAACTGCTGGTTGATTGCAGCTGCATAAGTGACCCCAAAGGAGATCCGCAAAAAAATTGCCCAGCTGAGCCCAGTCTAGAATTATGAGCAAATAAATTGTTGTTTTAAGTCGCCAAGTTTCAGTGTGGTTTGTTACACAGGAATAGATAACTGACACGATGCCACGTGCAACTGTTGTGAACACTATTATAATCTGTGAATACCTCCAGGAACACACATCAGGACAAAGTAAGAGGAAAATAGGCCTTTGGCACTCCTGAGAAACAGTATTTTGTTATGCCAGGACCTATTGAATTCATGCTTTCTGGAAGAAAGAACACACATATCAGCCAATTATATTCTTTCTCCCTCCAAAGCAGCGGGAGCACAACCCATAGACTTTCACAATATTTGGACTCAGTAGCCTCTTGCTTCAAGAATATAGGGAGAAGCCGGGTTCGGTGGCTCAGCCTGTAATCCTGCGCTTTGGGAGGCTGAGATGAGTGGATTGCCTGAGCCCACGGGTTCAAGACTCACCTGGGCAACTTGGTGAGACCTCATCTCTACAATAAATCAAAAAAATTAACCGGGCATGGTAGCACGCACCTGTAGTTCCAGCTACTTGGAAGGCTGAGCGGAAGGATCGCCGGAGCCCAGCGGGTTGAGGCTGCGGTGGCCGGGAGTGGCCACTGCACTCCAGTCTGGGTGACAGAGTGAGACTCCAACTCAAAAAAAAAAAAAAAAAAAAGAAGAATATAGAGAGGGGCCAGGCTCGGTGGCTCAGCCTCTAATCCCAGCACTTTGGGATGCCAAGACGAGTGGATTGCCTGAGCCTGCGGGTCTGAGACCAGCCCAGGCAACTTGGCGAGACCTCGTCTCTATAATAAATCAAAAAATTAGCCAGGCATGGCAGCGAGCACCTGTAGTTTCAGCCACTTGGAAGGCTGAAAAGGAAAGATCGCCAGAGCCTAACAAGTCAGTGCTGGGATGCCTGTGAGTATGCCACTGTATTCCAGCCTGGGCGATGGAGTGAGACTCCAACTCAAAAGAATATAGGGAGGATAGCCAGGAGTGGTGACCCACACCTGTGATTCCAGCTACTTGGAATGCTGAGGAGGAAGGATCACCTGAGCCCAGCAGGTAGAGATTGCGGTGGCCTTGAGTATGCCACTGCACTCCAGCCTGGGCAACAGAGTGAGACTCCAATTCAAAAAAATAAGAATATAGGTCGGAAGCCAGGCTCGGTGGCTCAGCCTGTAACCCCTCGCCTTTGGGAGGCTGAGGAGAGTGGATTGCCTGAGCCCGCGGATTCAAGACCCGTCTGGGCAACTTGGCGAGACCTCATCTCTACAATAAATCAAAATGAGCTGGGCATGGTAGCACACGCCTGTAGTTCCAGCTACTTGGAAGGCTGAGGTGGAAGGATCGCTGGAGCCTAGCAGGTTGAGGCTGCGGTGGCCGGGAGCGGCCACTGCACTCCAGTCTGGGTGACAGAGTGAGACTCCAACTTAAAAAAAAAGAAAGAATATAGGGAGGAAATGTGGAGACTGAGGGTGTTAATCACACGCATCAGTGTCCCTAATTACAGGTCACGCTGTGCCAATGGATACATGCAGAATCCCAAATGACAAAAGCTCCTTTGTGATCTTTAATAAATTTAATTTCTTGTGTTTGTGATTTGCAAGTACAAACACAAGTGCAGGTACCCAGGACAGAGGCCTTTTTGCCTGGCATAAGGGCAATGTTGGCCCCCATTTGGGGAAATAGTTGAGGCTTTGCTTGGGGATTTGCCTATGAATTGTGACTACAGAAAAGTAGTAATGGCTATTAAAACTTAAACTATGCCTATCGCTCCATAGACATATCAGTCTAGCTTTAGGGAAAATATCCCATAGAAATAAAAGGACCAACATATAAGGGCAGCTACGTAAAAATGTTTGTCATATTGTTCTGCTTTTGTTTTTGTGTTGCATTTTGGTCTCACTCTGTCATTCACACCTGACTAATTTTTTTTTTTTTTTGGTAGAGACATGGTCTCATTATGTTGCCCAGGCTGGACTTGAATTTCTGGGCTCAAGCAATCCTCCCAAAGTGCTAGGATTACAGGCATGAGCCACCATGCCTGGCCACAAACATTGTTTAATGTAGAAAAAAGGGGGCTCAAGTGCTCTTCCTGCTTCCACCTCTGGGGTTTCTGAGACTACAGGCATGCGCCACCACATCTGTTTAAGATTTTGGCTTTTACTCTGAGTAGGATGAGAAGCCACTAGAGGGTTCTGAGCTGAGGAGAAACAAGATCTGACACTTTTTTTTTTTTTTTTTTTTTTTGAGTTGGAGTCTCACTCTGTCATCCAGACTGGAGTGCAGTGGCCGTTCCCGGTCACCGCG
>NW_007258894.1:112218-113346 GCF_000164805.1 Carlito syrichta | reverse complement strand
TCCACTCACCTCAGCCTCCCAAAGGTGTGGGATTACAGGCTGAGCCACCGAGCCCGGCTGATCTGACACATTTTTAAAGGATCCCTCTGGCTGCTGCAAGGAAAAGAGACTGAAGGGGCAAGGATAGAAGCAGAGAGAAGCAAAGAGGCAGAACGAAGCAATCCTGGTGAAGGACAGAGAGGGGAGTGGGCTTAAACCAAGTGGAAGCAGCGAGGTGGGGGAGAAGTGGTCTGATTTCAGGCAGATTTGGGAGGTGGGGTCCCGCAGGACCTCCCAATGGAACGAGATGTGGGAGCAGGAGCAAGAAGCCAGATGGCCACTTAGTAGTGTTTATGACTAAAGCTGGTTTCAGAGTAATGTGAGTAGAGCATGATCCTGCTTTTGCTCAAATAAACATCAAATAAAACACCCTCTCCCTGTGCATAGATCTTTGTGTAGGGTTTATGTGAGTGTATTAGTCGGCTAGGGCTGCCATGACAAAATACCACAGACTGGGTGACTTACACAACAGAAATTAATTTTCTCAGTACTGGAGGCCAGAAGCCCAAGATCAAAATGCTGTCAGGGCTGCTTTCTGGTAAGGCCTTTCTTCCTGGCCTGCAGACAACTGCTTTTTGCTGTGTCCTCACATGGCTTCTTCTCTGTGCTCATTTGAGGGAGCGGTGGGGGCTTCCTCGTGTCTGTCTTCCTGTTAGTTAGGTCATCAGCCCTTTTGGTTTTAGGCTGTACCCTCATGATTTCACAACCTTATCCCCTTCTTGTAGGCCCTGCCTAAAAATTCAGGCATGTCAGGGGTTAAGAGATCCATAGGCTGTTAGCACTGAGGGATTGTGGGCCAGGTGATTGTGTTTTGTTTTGTTTTTCTCTTAGAATGGTTTCACTGGTTGCTGCAAGCACATGACAATTTTGTTTGTTTGTTTTTTGAGTTGGAGTCTCAATCTGTTGCCCAGGCTGGAGTGCAGTGGCACGCTCATGGCCACTGCAGCCTCAACCTGACCTGCTAGGCTCAGGTGATCCTTCTGCCTCAACCTTTTAAGTAGCTGGAACTACAGGCATGCACCATCACACCCGGCTAATTTTTTGATTTATTGTAGAGATGAGGTCTTGCCAAGTTGTCCAGGCTGGTCT
>NW_007258894.1:107200-112177 GCF_000164805.1 Carlito syrichta | reverse complement strand
CCAGGTAGCTGGGACTACAAGCATGTGCCACCATGCCCAGCTAATTTTTTTTTTTTTTTTGTAGAGACAAAGTCTTGCTATGTTGCCCAGGCTGGTCTCAAACTCCTGGGCTCAAGCAATCCTCTTGCCTCGACCTCACAAAGTGTTGGCATTATAGGCATGAACCACCACACCCAGTCTTAATAAAGAAAGATTTTTTAGCCGGGGCTCGGTGGCTCAACCTGTAATCCCATGCCTTGGGAGGCTGAGGTGAGTGGATTGCCTGAATCCGTGGGTTTGAGACCCGCCTGGGCAACTTGGCGAGACCTTATCTCTACAATAAATCAAAAATTAGCCGGGCGTGGGAGCGCAGGCCTGTAGTTCCAGCTACTTGGAAGGCTGAGGCGGAAGGATCGCCAGAGCCCAGCAGAGCGAGGCTGCGGTGGCCGGGAGCAGCCACTGCACTCCAGTCTGGGTGACAGAGTAAGATTCCAACTCAAAAAAAAAAAGAAAAGAAAAGAAAGACTTTTAAAGAAAGAAAAAAAGCCAACTTGACTCAGAATTCATTCCTGCACATACTTTTAAGGCCACCATTTGCCTCTGGCTCTGTGCTCCTGTTCCTGGCTCCTGGTTCTCTCATGGCCTTGGCAGGGAAGTAGGGATACTCAGGACAGCTCGGCATTCAGTGGAGGGGTCAAAAGGCAGGGAGAAAGGAAATGGGCATTATTTCCCTCTCAGAATCAGCCGTGGAGCAGCTTTGACAGCACCCCTTCCAGGTAGGCAACTTACAGGGGAGGGATGAGAAGTGGCAGGAAGAAAGCCTCAGTGATCTCCAGCCAGAGAGGTCAGTGGAATATCCCCTCTCCTCTTCCTGTTGCAGGGGAGGTCGTGGCAAACCCATAGAGCTGGCTGACCACGGAGTTTGGCCCAGAGGCCCATGACTGTGGTTTGAGAAGACTCACTTGACCTAGAAACCGTAGCACCTAAAACCCCAATTTTACTGAATCATTTTTGGGTTCTCTTGGAAAGTTCTCTGGCCTTCCCTTCTCACAGATCTCAGAGTTGAGGTAATTAATATCAGGCAGACAGCCCGGCACAGCGACTCACACCTATAATCCCAGCACTTTGGGATGCCGAGGTGAGAGGATTGCCTGAGTCCAGGGATTTCAGACCAGTCTGGGCAACATGGCAAGACCTCATCTCTACAATAAATTTTTAAAAAAATTATCTGGGTGTGGTGGCGCACACCTGTAGTTCCAGCTACTTGGAAGGCTGAGGTGGAAGGATTGCCTGAGCCCAGCAGGTCAAGGCTGCAGTGGCTGTGAGTGTGCCACTGAGCTCCAGCCTGGGCAACAGACTCTGGCTCAAAAAAAAAAAAAAAAAAAAAATCAGGCAGCCTTAGGCAATCCTGCCACACTTTCCCATGGAAGACTCAGAGTTGGGCTCTAGCCAGGACTCCAGTTAGTATCCATGCACTCCCCACCCAACCCCCCTGGGTCCTCTCAAGCTCTGGTGGGCATAGCAGGTTCTCCTCGTCTGCCCAATCAGAAAGGAGAGGACTTGTGTCTTTTGATTCTTGTTTCCTGCGGCAGCAACTCTGACTGTAGCAGTGGGGTTTTGAGTCCCGACTCTGCCACTCATGTACTTGGTGACTTTGGCCTCATTCATCCCAGATGATTTTGACCGGCGACGTGAATATCTACCTCATAGAAAGGTGGTGAACATTCAGTGGAAGAATGTAGACAATCTGCTTGTTTCTTCCTCTGTGGATCAGGGACAGGCACCTGCCCTACAGACATGCTCCATCAGCAATCTCCACACAGCCAATCCTGCTGTTCCACACCCCTTGCACTCACACCACACACAGACTCTCTGGAGTCACACAGGGACGAGGACCCCATTTTAGAGTGGAGGAAAACTAAGGATCAGAGAAGAGAGTGAATTTGTCCAAGATCACGCTGCTCAAGAGGCGTGGAGCTGGAGACCAGACCCAGCTCTTCCCACCCCAAGGCTTGAGCCCTTACGTCTACCCTATACCCTCACAGGGCTGCTGAGAAGCCCACGTGATTTTATGTGTACGAAATCACCTGAGAGACACACTTGGTAAACACGAGGTACTGGTGTCTTTATCTCTCAGATAGTTCATCCCCCACCGCACAATGCCCTGTGACTGGCACACAGATTCATCAGATCCCTGCTTTTATGGCCATCACTAAGCCTTAACAGTGCAGCTGCCCAGCTCGGTGGGTGAAGGCTCACTGGGGCCTTTGCTTCCGTGCCCCATGTTTACATTAAGGATGCCCCACCCTTGAGGATGAACAGCTGGAGGGCTCCATAGGCAGAGGCTGGAACCCCAGGTAACTGCTGAGTGATCTTAGACCAGTCATCTCTTGGGCCTCAGTGACACCACTATAAAAGGAAGACAGAACCTGTCATGGGTTGGAGGTCTGTCCTAGTCCATTTTGTGTTGCCATAGAGGAATACTTGAGGCTGGGTAATTTATAATTTATAAAGCTCATGGCTCTGCTGTCTGGAAGATTAGGCATCTGGTGAGGGCCTCAGGCTGTTTCCACTCATGGCAGGAAGCAGGGGAGCTGGTATCTGCAGAGATCATATGGTAAGAGATGAAGCAAGAATGCTGGGGAAAGTGCCAGGCTTTTCCTAACAACCTGCTCTAGCACAATAAATAGAGGGAGAACTCACTCAGTTCCCTCCTTCCAGGAAGGACATTAACCTATTTATGAGGGACCCATGGCATGACCAAAACACTTCTCATAAGGTTCCATCTCCAATACTGGGGAACAAATTTCAACATGAAGCTTGGAGGGACAAACATCCAAACTATAGCAGGGTCTTTCTGGCTGTAAAGATGTGTAATTCCCCCCAGAGAAGCTGCCACTGGCTTTCTCATCGGAGAACAGAGGCCTTGAGCCTCAAGGCTTCTAGAAAGCGCATGACAAAATTCCAGAATTCCACAAATCCCTCATGGTCTGGCCCTGTCTTCCTCATCAAACTCTTCTCTGGGTACACATCCTATTCCTTACGTTCTAGCGAGAAAGCTCTTTCCAGTTCAGGGACTCTCTTCATGCTATCCCTCTGACTGAACACCCTAAACTCTTTATCTTTTGTGGTACCTTTTTTGTAGTGAAGGGATCCAGAATATACCACTATGGAGAGGGTTTTTCTTTGAATTCCCATTATCTGCCTAAACGTAGAGCCTCCAAAAAAGAATCCAGCTATCATAAATCCCCTTCCCAGGAGTTTCCCAATCAGAGAAAAATTGACTCCTATCACCAGAGAGAAGTCACAGGATACAAGACACACCTAAACAGACATTGTCACAAAACTATTAATATCGTTCACATATTCTCCTAAGGATCCATTTAGCTTTTCTTAGACTTATTCGTTTTCCCATAAGTCCCTATTTTTTCCCTCCTCTTTCCCTAGTAAAAGGGTAGTTATGCCCCAAATTTTAACCACTCTTTGAGTCACATTTTTCTATGAACTCCAACATATGTGCAAGAGGGAGATTCCCAAAAATGAATTATTGTTTGGAAGGCAAGCCCCTTGTAGTACAGGCTTCCCCTGCTAGGCAAGTGTTCTAGGGACCCATTGGCATCAGTGTACCAGCTAGAGTTCTTATGATAGGCTATGTTTGGCTTCAGTTCGTTTTTTTTTTTTAAGATTCTTTCAACACTTTTACCCATTTCATGATGAATAATTTACGAGCACATCTGCCCACACTTGGTGAGTGTTCAGCAGTTTTTGACTAAAAAAAGGCATGACTCCCATGACCCACACTCCCTATTCACCCAATCTCGCCCCAGCCACTTTTTTTTTGTATTCCCGGATGAAAAAACTCCTCAAAGGAAAGCATTTTGCTGATGTGGAAGAGGTGAAACAAAAAGCAGCTGAAACGCTAAAAGGCATCGAAACTGACTAGTTCAAACACTGGTTTGAGCCGTGGAAAAAGCATCTTGATAGGTATATTGCACCAAAAGAAGATTACTTTGAAAGTGATTGAAGTTCAAACATGCCAGAATAAATACACATTTTTTAACAAATAAATTCTGATGTTTTTAGGTACCCTGCACGAATACAAATAAAATTATATCTTTTGTCAGTTTAATCCACAGGCCCCCCACATTGAGCCTAAGAGAGCAGAGGAAAGTTGTCACCTCCTTAAAGAGGCCTTCCCTGACTATTCAATCTCAGTTAAGCCTCTTCCTCCCTTTTGTTTTCTATAGCATTTATCATAACTTATTATTACTTTATGTCTGCTTACTAGGTTTTGTCAGTCGTTCACTAGAATGTAAGTTGCATGTGATACAGAGAACTGCTATTGTCTGACCATATTGCCACCACCCCTAGAGAAGGTCATGGCATTTATTCGAGTGCACCTGCACATACCCACATTCCTGAGAGTTAACAAAAGGTGCACATCTCTTCTCTCCTATACACCTCAGTATGTAACTTCAAAGGATTCTTAACTTCCCTGCAGACTGTGCCCAATTAACTGAGATGTAAATTCCTATTTAATCCCTTTTCTTAGTAGTCACAGGTTTGAATAATATAGTATGATGGTAATCATAAGTCTTGTGATTTGAAGAACCTGTGCAACAATGTAATCATAAGTATAGTGATTTGTGTAACTTTTGCATATCACAACATGTAAAACTGCATGATGTAACACAAGGTGTGGTGGCTCAAGTCTGTAATCCTAGGGTTTTGGGAGGCAGAGGCAAGAGGATTGCCTGAACCCAGGGTCTGAGACAAGCCTGGACAACTTGGTCAGACCTCGTCTCTACAAAAAAATCAGAAAATTAGCTGGGCATGGTGGTGCATGCCTGTGGTTCCAGCTACTTGGAAGGCTGAGGGGGAAGGATCGCCTGAGCTCACCCGGTAGAGGCTGCAGTAGCTGTGAGTGTGCCACTGCACTCCGGCCAGGGCAATAGAGTAAGACTGCAACTCAAAAAAAAAAAAAAAAAATGACTGGGC
>NW_007258894.1:102853-107134 GCF_000164805.1 Carlito syrichta | reverse complement strand
TGACTGGGCGCGGTGGCTCAAGCCTATAATCCCAGCACTTTGGGAGGCCAAGGTGAAAGGATTGTCTGAGTCCAGCATTCGAGACCAGCCTGGACAACTTGGTCTCTAAAATAAATTTAAAAATAAACCAGGTGTGGTAGCGCACACCTGTAGTTCCAGCTACTTGGAAGGTTGAGGTGGAAGGATCACCTGAAGCACAGCAGGTCGAGGCTGCACTCCCGCCTGGGAGACAGAGTGAGACTCCAACTCAAAAAAACAAAACAAAATAATGTATGATGTCTTAGGTTCTGTTAACTCCCTTTATCTCTATGGCAAGCTTGATTAATGCTTCTGCTGGGTGTTACTGATAAAAAGCTGTGAGAAGCCAGGCTTGGTGGCTCAGCCTGTAATCTCGCGCCTTTGGGAGGCTGAGGTGAGTGGATTGTCTGAGCCCGAGGGTTTGAGACCTGCCTGGGCAACTTGGCGAGACCTCATCTCTACAATAAATCAAAAATTAGGCTGGCGTGGTAGCGTGCGCCTGTAGTTCCAGCTACTTGGAAGGCTGAGGTGGAAGGATTGCTGGAGCCCAGCAGGTCAAGGCTGTGGTGGCCGGGAGCGGCCACTGCACTCCAGTCTGGGTGACAGAGTGAGACTCCAACTCAAAAAAAAAGCAAAAAGCTGTGAGATACCTCTGGCAACTGGCACCAGGAAACGTGGACCATAAAATGTCATTAATGACAAAATGCTGCTGTAACTTAGGTTTTATACCATGCTCTGATATTCACATAGTCAATGTATAAGTACCAACTACCCTGAACTTATTAAAAAGGACTGCAAAACTTAAAGGGTGAGTAGAACCATTTTAAAGATGCCAGGGGCCTGGCTCTACTCCCTGGACTCAAATTCAGAAATAAACCTCTTTCTACCAGTTCCCTGCCTCTTTGATTTATTGGTATCAAGGGAGAGCAGCTGAGAATTACTCAGACCATAACACATGGAGGCATAATTGGAGTGTATTAACTACTTAGTGAATGAGTAGATGAAGAAATCTATCCTTGGCGCCGGGATTTATTGCTGAGTCAGCAGCTCAGCTCGGGTTCAACACTGAGACCTTGTTAGGTGCCCTGATGATGCTCAGTGTTAGAAAGGCACAAAGACCTGCTCCCTGTCCTCAAGGCGCTTATAGGGAAAAAAAAAACACCTATGCTGGACCCTGTGAGGGGCAAATATGAGAGGAAGGACATTACTCCTCTCTCAAGAAGTTTACTGACCTGGGAGGCAGGGAAGTGGAAAAGGAGCTTGAAAACAAACACAATTCCAAGTACACAAAGAAGACAGATTGTTGAACTATTCTCTTGGCCTTTGCTTAGGAAATAATTCACATCATTCTGCCAATTACAGAGCTGTGAGAATAACAACAGCCTTGGATGGAACTCATGTTATTTCTGCTTCACTTAGACAACTGTGTCTGAGGAGAGCCCGTCCCCTGGGCACACAGGCCAGCTGACAGGCATCACTGATTCCTCTTGAAGCTTTTCAAATAGCAGGCCCAGCACTCAAGACAGTCACGGAGACTCTAAAAAAAACCTTTCAGGGCAGCCTCTCTACCTCAGTGAGGGTCCCATAAAGGCCTCATGGCAGGGGAGAAGCCTTGAGTCAATTATATTTCTCCATGCAGCTTGCATCCTAGTGAAAGGCAAACAAAAACCTAGGAAGCAAAACACAAAGTCATAATAAGTTGTGATAAATGCTATAGAAAACAAAAGTAAGCGACTTCATTGAGATCGAATAAGGGCCAAAAATGTACTGTAGTTAACTACACCCCCAGCCCCTCACCTAACAGCAAATAAATAAAAAGGAGATGTCTTGAAGTGACCTCAATGCACAGGAACTCAAGATAAACTGAATAACTAGGCCAGGCCTAGTGTTCTCAGATAAAGGTTCTCAGGTCTTTAGACTCCCAAGTCCAGATCTCTACATTCCCTCTAACTCCTGAGTCAGGACTCAAGTCCTAGTGCTAGCTGGCTTATGGTGTTCTACCCCAGGTGAGGTATCCACACCTTGGTACAATCATCCCACCTCATTAATTAAACAAGGTACCCAAGGCCAGATGAGATGACCCCAGAAGAGGACTGGGTAGATAGAGTGATCAACCTTTGCGGTTTGTCTGGGCCTGAGAGATTTCACAAGAAGCATGGCTATTAGGGCTAAAACCTGGAAAGTTACAGACAAACCTGGATAAGTTGGTCATCACTTCAGCCAACATTATATCTCATTCATGCCCATATATCATTAATTTTTTTTTTTTTTTTTTTTGAGTTGGAGTCTCACTCAGTCGCCCAGACTAGAGTGCAGTGGCCCCTCCCGGCCATCGCAGCCTCGCCTGCTGGGCTCCAGCGATCCTTCCACCTCGGCCTTCCGAGTGGCCGGAATTACAGGCATGTGCTGCCACGCCCGGCTGATTTTTTGATTTACTGTAGAGATGAGGTCTCACTGCCCAGGCGGGTCTCGAACCCTTGGGGGCTCAGGCAGTCCACTCACTTCAGCCTCCCAAAGGCACGGGATTACAGGCTGAGACACCGAGCCCGGCTATATCATTAATTTTTTTTTTTTTTTTTGAGTTGGAGTCTCACTCTGTCATGCATTTCTTCTCATTTTAACATCAATGAAACCAGGATGTATCTTTAAAATCAGTGGTGTCCTACAATGGTCGCCAGCAAGGATTGAAGTGGAGTTCTCTCAGAGAGAATACACAATTGCCAGTCACTTCCAGGGTATTACCAAACTGAGACCACCTTAAATTAATTTTCTGCTTCACTTTTTCAGATCACACTGATGGTATGAATTCAGACCTCAAACCTGCATGAGGGTAGACTTGTGGTTCTGAGGCAGGGTAGTTAGTACAGGTTAAACATGGATAAATTTCCCACAGGCAGGCTTTAGGAAGCATTCAGACGTGTTTAAAATTACATTTTACTGGATTGCCTGAGCCCACGGGTTCGAGACCCGCCTGGGGAACTTGGCGAGACCTCATCTCTACAATAAATCAAAAATCAGCCGGGCGTGGTAGCGCGTGCCTGTAGTTCCAGCTACTTGGAAGGCTGAGGCGGAAGGATCACCGGAGACCGGCAGGTCGAGGCTGCGGTGGCCGGGAGCGGCCACTGCACTCCAGTCTGGGCAACAGAGACTCCAACTTAAAAATAAATTAATTAATTAAAAAAAAAAATAAAATCACATTTTACTGCACAACAAGCTGGCAACCTACCCCACCCCCTCAGCAAATCAAAAGAAAACTCCATCAGATCTAAGGACAGACCAATCTTTCTTTCTTTCTTTCTTTTTTTCTGAGTTGGAGTCTCACTCTGTTGCCATACTGGAGTGCAGTGGCACGTTCCAGGCCACCGCAGGTCCTCTAACGCCCAGGCTCAGGCAATCCCTTCACCTCAGCCTCCCAAAGTGCTGGAATTACAGGATGAGCCACCGAGCCTGGCCCAGACCAACCTTTCAATTCATGGTTTAGCATAATAATCACTAAGAAACTTTCAGGTTACCTGTTGAAGGCAGAAGTTGGCCAAATACCACCCCTTAATTAATCAAAGTCTTAGAAATGATAATAAGACCACTTTTAGCTCAGTGGTTTTCATGTGAATTGAAAACTTCTGGCAGGTCTCCTGCAAAAGACAATGTGGTCAGGAACAGACCACCCCCACTTTTCTCCTCCCATCAGGAACCCAAAGATATCAATCTCTAGAGTTGTGGTTACCTGGGCTCCACGCTTTTTAGCATATCAATCATTGTGAAGTTATACCAGGTCTATTGTAAAAAGCAAAAAGTCTGAGTTTCTTTCCCCATGCCAACTCTGGCATGTCTCCCTTTCTCTTCTCTCTTCTTTCTCTAATAAACTTTGTTTTAAAACTTTGCTGGCTGCTCTAAAATTCATTTTAGAAATGAGCCAAAGAATCCACAAGTTTTGCACGGCACTCCTCTTGGCACCAGTTCCAATTTTCTGGAGAGAATTGTTATTTAGGTAGAGTCTCCACTTTCTTTTCTTTCTTTTTTTGAGTTGGAGTCTTAACTTTGTCGCCTAGACAAGAGTGCAGTGGCACCCTCCCGACCACCACACCCTCGACCTGCTGGGCTCTGGCAATCCTTCCGCCTCCGCCTTCCAAGTAGCTGGAACTACAGGCGCGCGCGACCATGCTCGGCTAATTTTTATTTTATTTTATTGTAGAGATGAGGTCTCGCCAAGGTGCCCAGGTGGGTCTCGAACCCACAGGCTCCGGCAATCCACTCACCTCAGCC
>NW_007258894.1:100086-102123 GCF_000164805.1 Carlito syrichta | reverse complement strand
TCGCTCAGCCTGTAATCCCATGCCTTTGGGAGGCTGAGGTGAGTGGATTGCCTGAGCCCGTGGGTTCGAGACCCGCCTGGTCAGCGAGACCTCGTCTCTACAATAAATCAAAAAATCAGTTGGGCATGGTAGCGCGTGCCTGTAGTTCCAGCTACTCGGAAGGCTGAGGCGGAAGGATTGCGGAAGCCCAGCAGGTCGAGGCTGCGGTGGCCGGGAGCACTCCAGTCTGGGCACTCCAGTCTGGGCAACAGAGTGAGACTCCAACTCAAAAAAAAAAATAATAATAATAATGATGTAGCTTGCAGTTGATAGCATCTCAGATTGAATGAAATATGGGTAACTATCAACTCCAACAGCCTTCATGGGAGCAAAGGAGCTTTGCTGGTGCTGGAAGGAGGCACAATCCTGGGAGCTCTGGAATCCTGACTTCTCTGGGTGGCAGAGAGTGTTACCCAGGCTACTCAGGGCTAGATCCAGAGAATATAGAAACAATCTTCCCCATCCAGGCCTTTGGGCCCTGGTGAGCCTCTCTGAGCTCTGGGGCCACTTTACTGGCTTGCAGAGACTGGCAGCCCAATTAAAACAACTCTTCTGGCTGGACACAGTGGCTCATGCCTGTAATCCCAGCACTAGGGGAGACTGAAGCACAAGGATGATTGAGCCCAGGAGTTCAAGACCAACCTGGGCAACAAGGTGAGGGCTCGTCTCTATAATAAATCAAAACAGACAGGTGTGGTGGTATGCACTTATAGTTTTAGCTACTTGAGAAGCTGAGGCGCAAGGATTGCCTGATTCCAGCAGGTAGAGACTGTGGTAGCCAGCCTGGGCAACAGTGAGATCCTGATTAGGGGGAAAAAAAGCTCTTCTATCCCAGTTTCTCCAGACATAAGCATTTAGATAGCTTTCTTTACAAACACAGACCCTATTTGTTTGAGATGTTGATAAATTCTCCTAACTGCTGCCTTATGTTGAAAACCCGAGAAAGCAGGGCCGGGCTTGGTGGCTCAGCCTGTAATCCCAGCATTTTGGAAGGCCTAGGCGAGTGGATTGCCTAAGCCTGTGGATTCGAGACCAGCCTGGGCAACTTGGCAAGACCTCATCTCTACAATAAAAAACAAAAAACAAAACCAAAAAAAGGCTGGGTAAGGTGGCTCAGCCTATAATCCCAGCACTTTGAGAGGCTGAGACAAGAGGATTGCCTGAGCCTGGGCGTTAGAGACCAGCGTGGGCCACTTGGTGGGACCTCCTCTATACGTTAAAAATCACAAAACCTAAAAAAAAATAAAACCGAGAAAGCAGACTTGTCTAAGAGAGAAAGGAGAAGTAGACTTTAAACTTCAAAACAAGTATCCGACCCACCTGGGCAACTTGACGAGACCTCATCTCTACAACAAATCAAAAATTAGCCTGGTGTGGTAGCGTGCACCTGTAATTCCGACTACTTGGAAGGTTGAGGTGGAAGGATCGCCAGAGCCCAGCAGGTCGAGGCTGCGGTGGCCGGGAACGGCCACTGCACTCCAGTCTGGGTGACAGAGTGAGAATCCAACCAAAAAAAAAGAAAGGAAATAAGTATCCTTGTTTTTCTTCTTTCCCCCAGGGTGCTCAGTTTGTCCTGGATATGTAATGTCCCATCCCTATCACCAGTTCATTCCACCCAAAGCCAATCTTCTGGCAGGCTCACGTCTCCTCCCCCATGGTTCTTTCCTGTATTGGGACTCAAAACATACCACCCCAAAATATGATGGTAAGAGACCAGAACACGCCAACCCAAAATATACTTCTTTGGTATATTTGGAGTTGGTTATGCTAAGAAAATGCAGGCACAGGACTAGTTCTAAAAAGCTTTCCTTTTATCAAAAAAAAATCTCTATAAATGAAATTTACACCGGTAAAAATATCTGCATTGGGGAGAGGGCTACGGAGATAAATTTTATCACTGAGAGCCTTTTTCTTTTCTTTTCTTTTTTTCTTTTTGAGTTGGAGTCTCACTCTGTCACCCAGACTAGAGTGCAGTGGCCGCTCCCGGCCACCGCAGCC
>NW_007258894.1:99512-99734 GCF_000164805.1 Carlito syrichta | reverse complement strand
TTTTGATTTATTGTAGAGATGAAGTCTCGCTGCCCAGGCGGGTCTCGAACCCGCGGGCTCAGGCAATCCACTCACCTCAGCCTCCCAAAGGCATAGGATTACAGACTGAGCCACCGAGCCCAGTTTCTTTTCTTTTCTTTTTTTTTTTTGAGTTGGAGTCTCACTCTGTCGCCCAGACTGGAGTGCAGTGGCATGCTCCTGGTCACCACAGCCTCGACCTGG
>NW_007258894.1:97449-99476 GCF_000164805.1 Carlito syrichta | reverse complement strand
GGCTGCAGTGGCCAGGAGCGGCCACTGCACTCCAGTCTGGGTGGCAGAGTGAGACTCCAAAATAAAAAAAAAAACGTAAATTAGAGAGAGAAAGAGAAAGAAGAGAGGAAATTCACCTCCCCAAGTTGGGGGAGGAGGACCAAAGCCAGGAAGCATGGTGACAGCCATGGCTCAAAGAGCACATGGCCACACCACACTCTAGCAAGGCAATGGCCGCTGGTTGCTTGTGGTTGAGTCCTTTTAACCATTCCCCTTGATGGGGGAAGATCATTAGGGTGATTGAATGGTGTTCTGCTTCCACATCATCACCAAGGGGCAGGCAAGTGCAGGTAGTGATGATGTCAGGTGATGGACAGCCGGCAGATGGGTAGGTTAGTCACATGGTTACTGCCATGGTGGGGCTTATCTGTGTTATGCAGTTCAGAGGGCTGATTAAGTTAAGAGGGGGGGGGAGGGATTCCTGCAAGAGACTTTTTAGACATTTGCAGTTCACAAACTCAGACATTTGCAACTCACAAATTCCTTGACCAAAGGTGGGGTGGTCTTATTACTTTTATGACTTTGGTCGGCCAAAGGGTGATCTTTGATCTTTGGTCTTGACAAGGAACCTAAAAGTTTACTAGAGATTATTATGCTAAACCATGAATGGTTAGGCTGTCCTGGTTTTGTATCTGAAGGAGATTTGTCAAGGGGGATGGGATAGGCTGCTGTTTGTCCTGCAGCAGAATGTCTGAACACTTTCTAATGGTTATGCTGAGACAAAAAGACTAAAGAATAAGCTAGGTTTCTTCTAGGTTTCTATAGGTACCTTTCAGTGTTGAACCCGTGAGCTCAGGCAATCCTCTCACCTCGGCCTTCCAAAGTGCTGGGATTATAGGCATGAAACACCACACCCAACCTGACTTTTTTTCTGTATAATAAGGTAACCCCCAGAAGCCCCAAGCCTCTATTCCTTTCTGTAGCTCAGGATACTATAAAATATTCAATAATCTGGCCATTCTTTGAGTGTCTTATTTTTATGGGACTGTGCAGATGCACGTAATTAAATATAGCTTTTCTCCCATTAATCTGTTTATAAAGGGTAGAGGAAAGCCGTATTTCCCTCTCCAACACTGGATCATTTCCCAGTTCCTGGGTGCCATGATCTGAGTGTTTGTGTTCTCCAAAATTCATATGTTAGAATCCTAACCCTCAAGGTGATGGTGTTAAGAGGTGGGACTTTTGGGAGATAATTAAGTCATGAAGGCTTTGTCCATATGAATGGGATTTGTGCCTTTATATAAGTGATCCAGAGAGTTCCCTGGCCTCTTCCACCATGTGAAGACACAGCAAGAAGGCACCATCTATGAACCAGGAAGCAGGCCCTCAACAGACACTGAATCTGCCTTGATCTTGGATTTTCCAGCCTCCTGAACTGCAATTTTGTTATTTTGTTTTGTTTTTTGTTTTTGAGTTGGGAGTCTCACTCTGTTGCCCAGACTGGAGTGCAGTGGCCGCTCCCAGCCACCGCAGCCTCGACCTGCTGGGCTCCGGCGATCCTTCCGCCTCAGCCTTCCGAGTAGCTGGAACTAAAGGCACGCGCTACCACGCCCGACTGATTTTTGATTTATTGTAGAGATGAAGTCTCACCAAGTTGCCCAGGTGGGTCTTGAACTCATGGGCTCGGGCAATCCACTCACATCAGCCTCCCAAATGCGTGGGATTACAGGCTGAACCACCGAGCCATGCTTGCAATTTTGTTATCAGCCTGTTCAAACTAAGACATTGGACTAAATCCCTTCCGCTCACAGTCAGCTACAGTCCAAGAAAATACTTGGCTGCTATCTCTCAACACCAATAAATCAAGAGGCAGAGAACTGGCAAAAAGAAGTTTATTTCTTTTTTTTTTGAGTTGGAGTCTCACTCTGTCGCCCAGACTGGAGTGCAGTGGCCGCTCCCAGCCACCACAGCCTTGACCTGCTGGGCTCCGGCGATCCTTCCGCCTCAGCCTTCCAAGTAGCTGGGACTACAGTGCGCACTACCACACC
>NW_007258894.1:96034-97429 GCF_000164805.1 Carlito syrichta | reverse complement strand
TGGCTCAGGCAATCCACTCACCTCAGCCTCCCAAAGGCGCGGGATTACGGGCTGAGCCACCGAGCCCGGCTAGAAGTTTATTTCTGAATTCGAATTCAGGGAGCAGAACCTGGTTCCTGGCCTTTCTGGCACTGGTTTGATGTCTCTTAGATTTCACAGGACGTTTTTGTTTGTTCGCTTTTTTTTTTGGAGCTGGAGTCTCACTCCATTGCCTAGGCTGGAGTGCGGTGACACTCTCACAGCCACCACAGCCTCAACTCACTGGGCTCAGGTGATCCTTCTGCCTCAGCCTTCCAAGTAGCTGGAACCACAGACATGCGCCACTCTACCCAGCTACACAGTCCATTTTTATAAGTTTAAGGTTGTTGGTACCTATATATTGGTTATGTGACTGACAGAACATTGTATAGAACTCAAATTACAGTGGCATTTTGTTAATACTAACATTTATGATTCACATTTCCTGACACCAGCTTTCAAAAGGTAGCTCAGTGTTATTAGTAACACCAAACTGAAGAACTGAATAAGATTCCCAACTTGGCGAGACCTCATCTCTACAATAAGTCAAAAAAAAAAAAAAGATTCCCATAGAGTAAGGAAGTTAACGGAGCCTATTACAAAGCAAAACATTATTCACTGCAACATATTGTTGATTAGTAGCCATAACATGCAAAAAGTTATATAAATTACAAGGCTTATGGTTACATGGGTGCTAAATTTTCCAATCTATGACCTCTGATAAAAGGGAATGGATAGGGATTCATTTCTCATGGTTGAGTAAGTGTAGTCTGTAGGGATTAAGGGCCCTTTGAAGTGACTTAATAGGGAATGTATAAAGAGATAAAGGAATATACTTTCTCTGCTAATTCTCAGGAATGTAGGTATGTGCAGGCCTGCTCAAAGGGCATGGATTGCATCCTCCTGCTGTACTCAGAAGCTGGGCTCAAACTCAAATCACAGTGAAGGCCAAGGCGGGGAGGGGCTCTTGCCCTGGGGTCAGGTGTACCTCACACTCTGAAAAGGCCTTCCCAGCTCTGTCAGACCACCTGGGCTGTGGGGAGGAAAGGAGGACAAAAATGCCAACTCCAGGCTGATAAAGAATTCCGAGATTTTGTGAGTTCTAAGTATCCAGTTTTCACAAAAAGCTTACATTGTCTAGTTTAACTTAAACCATAAGAGTTGAGAGTATACTCGAAGTCTCAGCCTGTAATCCCAGCACTTTGGGAGGCCGAGGCAAGTGGAGTGCCTGAGCCTGTGGGTTCGAGACCAGTTCAGGCAACTCGGTGAAACTTCATCTCTACAATTAAAAAAATAAAAAGTGAGTGGATTGCCTGAGCCCGCGGGTTCGAGACCCGCCTGGGCAACTTGGCGAGACCTCATCTCTACAATAAATAA
>NW_007258894.1:93143-95006 GCF_000164805.1 Carlito syrichta | reverse complement strand
GCCACGCCCAGCTGATTTTTTTAAGTAATGTAGAGATGAGGTCTCGCTGCCCAGGCGGGTCTCGAACCCGCGGGGTCAGGCAATCCACTCACCTCAGTCTCCCAAAGGCGCGGGATTACAGGCTGAGCCACTGAGCCTGGCTGTGCATTGTTTTTAAATGTGCAGGTTATAAGCCATCACAGGGTCATGAAATATTTAGTGAGTATAGGGAAAGAAAAAAATCTTTTCCTTCTACCCTTCTAGGTTCTCAGCTCTGGCTCCTGTTACAAAAGACAGATTAACAAGAGAAAAACAAATGGATGTTTACTTTTATTTTTTCATTTCAATTTTTTATTTTTTGAGTTGGAGTCTCTGTTTCACCCAGGCTGGAGTGCAGCGGCACACTCCCAGTCACCGCAGTCTCAACCTGCTGGGCTTAGGCAATCCTTCCACCTCAGCCTTTCAAGTAGCTGGAACTACAGGTTACGCCACACTTGGTTAATTTTTCTTGATTTACTGTGGAGACGAGGTCTCCCCAAATTGCCCAAGCAGGTCTCAAACCCCTGGGCTCAGGTAATTCTCTTGCCTCTACCTCCCAAAGTGCTAGGTTTACAGGCATAAGCCACCACGCCTAGCAGGAAGAATAACTCAAAAAGGTGGCTAAAACTTGATCTTAAATAACCTCTTTAGCTAAACAAAGGAAGAAGGGTGTGGAGGAGGCACGTTATGGGAAGGTGACTGGGAAAAGTACAGTAAACAATGGTAAGGTTTGTTATACATATTTATGACTTCCATTTAAGCCTTCTCCTTTTGATGAGAGTGTTATGATTTAAAGTCTTCCTTCTCTTGCTGGGTCCAGTGGCTCACACCTATATAATCCCAGTACTTTGGAGGTCTTGGTGAGAGGATTGTCTGAGCCCATGGGATTCAAGACCTGCCTGGGCAGCTAGGCAAGACCTGGTCTCTACAATAAATCAAAAAATTAGCCGGGCGTGGTGGCACGCACCTGTGCTTCCAGCTCCTTGGACAGCTGAGGCGGAAGGATAACCTGACCCCAGCAGGTTGAGGTTGCAGTGGCTGTGAGTGTGCCAATGCACTCCAGCCTGGGCGACAGAGTGAGACTTCAACTCAAAAGAAATAAAATGAAATAGGCCTAGTGCGGTGTGGCTCACACCTGTAATCCCAGCACTTTGGGAGGCCAAGGTGAGAGGATTACCTGAGCTCAAGGGTTCGAGATCAGCCTGGGCAACTTGGCGAGACCTCATCTCTACAATAAATCAAAAAATTAGCTGGGCATGGTGGTGTGTGACTGTAGTTCCAGTTGCTAGTAAGGCCAAGGCAAAAGAATCGCCTAAACCCAGCAGGTCAAGGCTGCAGTGGCTGGATGCCACCGCCCTCCAGCCTGGGTGACAGAGTGAGATTCCAACTAAAATAATAATAATAATAATAAATAAATGTACATTTCCTTTACAAAATGATAACTTCCATTTTCAGGGCTTCTCCTGTGTCCGTTGTTTCTCCAAATAATCTTTATGCCAAAAAGGCATATTTGGGGTGACGAGGACAGTCAGGAAATGCCTCCTCAAAATACGATGCTTTGGTATGCTGGTTACTTTGAACTGAGGACACTTGAGGAACAGGGGATGCAGACAGAGGCCTTCTCAGAGCTCCCCTTATCTGCCTAAAGTTAATTCTCCAAAAGAAACTCAATTGTCATGAAACTTCTCCCCAGAAATCTCAAATCTCAGCCAGGAAAGATGAACTGGGATCACAGGAGAGAGCCCGGAGGTGGACACTATGCCCAGACTACCACCTAGTCTTATTTTTTATTTTATTTATTTTTTTGAGTTGGAGTCTCACTCTGTCGCCCAGACTGGAGTGCAG
>NW_007258894.1:86309-93012 GCF_000164805.1 Carlito syrichta | reverse complement strand
GGGTCTCGAACCCGCGGGCTCAGGCAATCCACTCACCTCAGCCTCCCAAAGGCACGGGCCACCTAGTCTTCTGAGGGCTGCTCCAGACACAATTTTTATTACTTGGTAGACTTTTATCTGCATAACAAGATGACCACTATTTACCATACATTTCCTTCCTTACCCTTCATAGATTGTGTGGCCACCACCCCAAGACGCCTGTTCCTTGCTGTAGCTCATGAGGCTATACAAGTTTCAATCATCTGACCCTTCTATGGGTCTTATGCTTTGTGGGATTCCTACATGTACATACAAAATTAAATATGATTTTTCTCCTGGTAATTTATCTTATACTAATTTAATTTATAGTCCAGCCAAGGAACCTAGAAGGGTGGAGTGAAGCCATTTTCACCTCACCTATAGTGGCATGTTCTGGTCTCTTGAAGTCATATTTTAGGGTGGCATATTTTGCTCTCCTACATGGGTCATGATTTGCATTTTATTTTTTTATTTTATTTTATTTTATTTTTTGAGTTGGAGTCTCACTCTGTCGCCAGACTGGAGTGCGGTGGCCGCTCCTGGACACCACAGCCTCTACCTGCTGGGCTCCGGTGGTCCTTCCGACTCACCCTTCCGAGTAGCTGGAAGTACAGGCGCGCGCTACTACACCCGGCTGAATTTTTGATTTATTGTATAGATGAGGTCTCGCCAAGTTGCCCTGGCAGGTCTCGAACCCGCGGGCTCAGGCAATCCACTCACCTTAGCCTCTCAAGGTGCGGGATTACAGGCTGAGCCACCGAACCCGGCTTATGATTAGCATTTTAATAATTGACTAGAATACAGCCGGGCATGGTGGCATGCGTCTGTAGTTCCAGTTACTTGGAAGGTTGAGGCAGAAGGATCACCTAAGTCCAGCAGGTCGAGGCTGCAGTGACCATGAGCATGCCATTGAACTCCAGCTTGGGTGACAAGAGTGAGACTCCAACTCAAAAATAAAAATTGACTAGAATAGAAAACATCAAATAATAAGATGTTTTCCAAGTAATCCCAAGTAATAAGAGTATCCCAAATAAAAAGAGTGAGTACTGTTAATGTATCCTAAGTAATAAGTGTATTCCAAGTAATAAGAGTAAGTATTGTAGCTGGGTTTGGTGGCTCAGCCTGTAATCCCGCACCTTTGAAAGGCTGAGGTGAGTGGATTGCCTGAGCCCTCAGGTTCGAGACCCACCTGGGCAGCGAGACCTCATCTCTACAATAAATCAAAAAATTAGCCGAGCGTGGTAGCGCACACCTGTAGTTCCAGCTACTTGGAAGGCTGAGTCGGAAGGATCACTGGAGCCCAGCAGGTCGAGGCTGTGGTGGCTGGGAGCGGCCACTCCACTCCAGTCTGGGTGACAGAGAGAGTAAGAATCCAACTCAAAAAAAAGAAAAGAAACAGACTTACTTCTCAGTAAGCTGGCTGCTAGCATTTGAAAACAAGAACAGTCTATTAAATCCCTTAGTTGCCAGAGGATGATTATCTTTTTACATAAGATTGCAAAATTATTTCCTCCAAGGTTAGCATCAACTTGTGTTAACAAAAGGCTACATAGCATGTAAGAGCGATTGCTATGTTCCTTTATAGGTGGATTATTAGAATGAACTCCCTCAGAATAGATGAAGGAAAACACAGGATAAGGAATGGCACGGGGGTGGTCCCAGGAAAGAATTCGAGATAACCAGTAGCATTATACACACATAGCAGGTATCTTTTGCACATCTCTGACAACAGAAAGACAAGGATTTTAGCAGTGTTGACGGGTTGGGAGAAACAAGATGTAGGAAACCAGACAGAGTTGGCTTACGTTAGAGGATAGTGTAGACATAAGAACGGGCAAGTGATTCCTAACTCTGGACAACACTAGGTGATCTGGGTCAAAATGTGCTGCTTGCAGAGGGAGCTCCTGTTGGTGGAGACACCACCCGTCATCTCCCTACTGCTTACAAGTGTCTCGGTTTTCCCTCAGGGTACTGAGAGCACTCAAGGAGCCTGGGGAGCCAGATGACCAGCCCTTATGCATAACACCCCCCCCCACCAATCCCCTCCCTCCCCGCAATGGGGCTGCCCTCAGGAAAACTGGGAGCCCCTTTCAGCTTCCAGGCGATCTGACTTTTGGACCTTTTCCATACCTGGAATCACCTTTTCTGGCATCTGGCATGGATTCAGTTCTGCTGAGCATCTGATCAAGCCTGGGGCCTTCCGGAGCCCACAGAGTCCTTTATGACTAGAATGGAGAGGTCCCTATGAGGCCCTTCCATGTTATGGGAGTTGACCTCTGACACCTTCCCAAGCCCCTAGTCACCTATGGGAGTCTGTTTGCACAGACTGAAGGGAAAAGTGCTGATTATCTTTGACCCAGACCGGAGTCGACGTTCATAAAGGTGGAATTCCCTATTCTCCTGGGGAGTTTCAGTGCCTACATAAATATCACACAGCCGGGCTCGGTGGCTCAGCCTGTAATCCCGCGCCTTTGGGAGGCTGAGGTGAGTGGACTGCCTGAGCCCGCGGGTTCGAGACCCGCCTGGGCAGCGAGACCTCATCTCGGAAGGCTGAGGCGGAAGGATCGCCGGAGCCCAGCGGGTCGAGGCTGCAGTGGCCAGGAGCAGCCACTGCACTCCAGTCTGGGCGACAGAGTGAGACTCCCACTCAAAAATAAATAAATAAATAAATATCACACAAACAAAGGGAAATAGCAACACTTAGGAAGACATAAAATGACATAAAAGGAATACGTGCCAATCAAGTTTTTAAAGTACAACATGTCCCATCAAACAAAGCATAACAAACCATCTGGCTTTATTAGCAAATTCAAATACAAACAACAAAAGCATTAAGGGGTCAGTTCAGTGTTCCTCTGGCACCTACAAAGTGGCCCGGAGAGCCTGAGTGAGAAAGCTTCCTCCACCCCCTGCATATGTTCAGGGTTGGCTTACCAAATAAGCGTATCCACTTTGCAAGACTGGGTACCTAGCAAGGCCTCTTTCTTATCAGTTCATCAAGGGTTGGTCCTGGGCAGCGGGGACTCCTCTCCAGGGCATCCCCAGAGAATAAGGTGGCTCAGGCAGCTGCTAGGGCATCTCTATCACGAGATTCCATCAACCAAGGTCCTGCAACATGATTGCTAATTGTTATGATTCGAGTAACGCTCAGCTGCCCACCCTTGATACCGATAAATCATGGGGCAGGGAACTGGTAGAAAGAAGTTTATTTCTTTTTTTTCTTTTTGAGTTCAAGTCTCACTCTGTCGCCCTGCGATCCTTCTGCCTCAGCCTTCCAAGTAGCCGGAATTACAGGCACGCACTACCACACCCCGCTGATTTTTGATTTATTGTAGAGATGAGGTCTTGCCAAGTTGCCCAGGCGGGTCTCGAACCTGCGGGCTCAGGCAATCCACTCACCTCAGCCTCCCAAAGGCGCGGGATTACAGACTGAGCCACCGAGTTCAAATCCAGGGAGCAGAGCCAGAATCAATGTCATTCTAAATGGTTATATTCACCCTCCAGGCTTTTACAGTTCACTTTTATAAGTCCAGAGTTGTTAGTATCTACACATTATCAATGTGACCAGCAGAGCATTATATAGAACTTGAGTTTCAGCCAAGTTTATCAATAGTGACATTTTCAGTCCAGACTTCCTGGAGCCAGGTATCAGAGGCATCTCATAGCTTTTATGAGTAGGGCCTGGCAGAAGCGGTAATTAAGCTTGCCATAGAGTCAAGGGAGCTTATAAGGCCTAAGACATCATGCATTACACAAAAGTTATACAAATCGCAAAACACGATCACACCAATACAAAAGTTATAACCACTCAGAAAAAGAGAGTAAATAGGGGTTTGCATCTTTCAATTGATTGGGCATAGTCTACAGGGAAGACAAGGATCCCCTGAAGCTACTTACTGGGAATGCATAGGATAGAAAGGGACTCTCAGTAATGTGCTCAGGAATGTGCAGAAGCACTTGAACCCTTGCTATGTCCTTGTCTAGGGACTGTGACAATGTGGACGGACATTAGGTCTCTGTATCACCTCCACTTCCTGGGTTCAGGCGATCCTTCTACTTCAGCCTCCCTAGTAGCTGTGACTACAGGCACGCACCACTATGCCCAGCTAATTTTTTAATTTTTTTGTACTGATGAGGTCTCTCGCTGTGTTGCCCAGGCTGGTCTCAAACTCCTGGGCTCAAGCAATCCTCCTGCCTCAGCCTCCCACAGTACAGGGACTACAGGTGTGAGCTGCTGCACCCGTCCCCGCCCCTTTATCTTAACTTAAGCATTTCTTTTACTGATTTCAAATTTTTAGACAAAGCATACTTCTTTCTACAATTGCCAATCAGAAAATCTTTGAATCTACCTATGACCTGTAAGCCCTCACTTGGAGATGTCCCATCTTTCGAGGCCCAACCAATGTAAATCTCTCATGTATTGATTTATGTTTTTTTGTTTGTTTTGTGTTGGAGTCTCACTTTGTTGCCCAGGCTGGAGTGCAGTGGCATGCTAGTGGCCACCACAGCCTCAACCTGCTGGGATCAGGCAATCCTACCACCTCAGCCTTCCAAGTAGCTGGAAATACAGACACATGCCACCATGCCTGGTAGTTTTTGTGATTTGTTTGTTTGTTTGTTTGTTTTGAGTTGGAGTCTCACTCTGTTGCCCAGACTGAAGTGCAGTGGCCGCTCCCGGCCACCACAGCCTCGACCTGCTGGGCCCTGGTGATACTTCCACTTCAGCCTTCCAAGTAGCTGTAACTACAGGCGTGCGCTACCACACCCAGCTAATTTTTGATTTATTGTAGAGATGAGGTCTCACCAAGTTGCCCACGTGGGTCTTGAACCTGCGGGCTCAGGCAATCCACTCACCTCAGCTTCCCAAGGCACGGGATTACAGGCTGAGCCACCCAGCCCGGAGTTTTTGTGATTTATTGTAGCGATGAAGTCTCACCAAGTTGCCCAGCCTGGTCTTGAACCTCTGAGGTTAGGTAATCTTCTGACCTCGGCCTCCCAAAGTGCTGGGATTACAGGCTGAACCACTGCGCACGGCCTAAATATCAAATAGAGTTTGGTATTTTCATCTATATCATAAATCAATACTTGGAATGTATACACTAGCTAAACCTAAAGAGTAATCTTGAAGCAGGGGCTGTCATAGGTAGATGCAAAGATTTTCTGATTGGGAATTGGTTGAAAGAGTTAAGCTTTATCTACAAACTTGACATCAGTAGAAAGGAATGCTTTAGTCAGATAAGAGGGTTTTAAGGACCAAGGTCCTTGTTATGCAGATAAAGTTTTATAGATAGTAGCCCTCAGAGGGAATTAGATGGTAAACATCTCTTTTCAGAACTTTAAAGGTGTTGGACTGTCAGTTAATTTCTCCTAAACGGCCAGGCACATGCCTATAATCCAAGCACTTTGGGAGGCTGAGGCGGGAGGACTACCTGAGTTTAAAGGTTCAAGACCAGCCTGAGCAACATGGAGAGATGGCGTTTCTACAATAAATTAAAAAAATTAACCAGGTATGGTGGCGCGTACAGGTGATTTTAGCTACATGGAAGGCTGAGAGGAAGGATCACCTAAGCCCAGCAGGTCATGGCTGCGGTGGCCATGAGCGTGCCACTATACTCCTGCCTGGGTGACAGAGTAAGACTCTGACTCAAAAGAAAAAAAAAATTCTCCTAGATCTGGGAAAGGTCTAGGAAAGTAAGGCCTGGCTGTATTAATGGAGATTCTCTACAGATGAGAATTTCCCCCTCATAAACGACAGCGTTGCAGGGCCATTTCAAAATATGTCAAATAAATATATTTGGGGGTAAAATAGTTTTATTTCCTGTCCGTCATGTGACGCTATACCAGAGTCGGAAAGTTAGTCACATTATACTAAGTTAATGAGATTTTATAGTTTGCAGGTATTCTGGCTCAGAAACCAATACCCCAAAATGCAGCATTTGCCTCAAGGTCTCTCCCAAGCTGCTTTTTCTCTCTGTTATCTCATTATCTGTTGCAGGAAAAGAGAGGAAGAATGTAGTCAGACCTGACCCAACTATTTCACAACATGATGCCTGTCTAGCAGTTTCATTCAACTTCCAGGGAGGACATTTACAAGCCATTCTGTTTTCCCATCCATCCATTCTCCCAATCATTCATTGCCCCCTCAATAAAGTTTTCTTCTTTCACGCCCCATAACCTGTTTTGTCAGATTTCAAGCCTTCACTCTTTTGTGGCAGGAAAAAAAGAGAGATCATGACACCAAGACTATTATAGGAAGTGGTACTTCATTACGCTGGCTAGCACAGTGGGCCAAGAATTTAATGCGTCCAACTTGAGCGCCCCAGAACAGGAGACCTGGGGTCTTATACCCTTGTTTAGGTAAGGGAGGGGGGTCGTGTTGAGTGATTACATATTTCCTTTGGAATCTTACAAGGTTGTACTCAGCAAAATCAGATTTTTCAAAGAACAAATGGTTTCCAGGAACTGCAAGCTTGTAAACTGTCAACTTCAGAAGGGGGGTGTTTGGATAAGTCTGTGAATTAGCCACTCTTTTTGCATATCCATTAAATGGCTAGTCTTTGGGCCATTTGGCCTTTCCCAAACAAAACCTGCCTGGCACCTGGTGTGGGTCTTTAAAATACCAGCCGGCTCGGTGGCTCATCCTGTAATCCCACGCCTTTGGGAGGCTGAGGTGAGTGGATTGCCT
>NW_007258894.1:79093-86102 GCF_000164805.1 Carlito syrichta | reverse complement strand
GTCGAGGCTGCAGTGGCTGGGAGCGGCCACTGCACTCCAGTCTGGGCAACAGAGCGAGACCAAAAAAAAAGGAAATACCTTTAACTGCTATCAACTCCTTTCCTGCCCTCGGCTAGTGATTGCCATGAAACCAACTGCCGATCCTGAACCAGCTACATGTTTCTGTGTTTATTCACTCAATCATACAAGAAATGTATTTGACCATTTGCCACATCCTGCCACACTTTCTGTACCTCAGATGGTATTTAAGTTTCTATAACTCATTGGGAAGTTGGGTCTTCATTATGAAAACTCCAGGATCTAGACTTTATATAAATTTGTATGTCTTTTTTTCCTACTACTCAGTCTGCCTCAGACAAGTGATTTTTCTTTTTTTTTTCTTTTTTGAGTTGGAGTCTCACTCTGTCGCCATACTAGAATGCAGTGGCCTCTGCTGGCCACTGCAGCCTCGACCTGCTGGGCTCCGGTGATCCTTCCGGCGACCCTTCCGTCTCAGCCTTCCAAGTAGCCAGAACTACAGGTGTGCACTACCACGCCCGGCTAATTTTTGATTTACTGTAGAGATGAGGTCTCACCAAGTTGCCCAAGCGGGTCTCGAACCCGCCGGCTCAGGCAATCCACTCACCTCAGCCTCCCAAAGACAGGGGATTACAGGCTGAGCCACTGAGCCCGGCTGTGTGTGTGTATATATATATATATATTTTTTTTTTTTTTTTTTTGATTCAGAGTCTTACTCCATCGCCCAGGCTGGAGTGCAGTGACACACTCGTGGCCACCCTAGCATCAACTGTTGGGCTCTGGTGATCTATCTGCCTCAGCCTTCAAAATAACTGGCGCTACAGGTGTGCGCTACTATGCCCAGCTAATTTTTAATTTTTATTGTAGAGACGAGGTCTCGCCAAGTTGTCCAAGCTAGTCTCAAACCCACGGGCTCAGGCAATCCACTTATCTCGGCCTCCTAAAGTGCTGGGATTACAGGCTGAGTCACCAAACTCGACCACTTTGTTATATTTTTAACTGTAACATTTCTGCCTTCCAAGCATGGGGGAATAATTCATCTTAGGAAATAATTTCTTTTTTGTTTGGGAAAACACAGTCATTGACCCTTTGGTTCCGCATAGGTAAAATCCTGAGGCCAGGCTAAAGTGAGTCCTTGGAGACCAAAGGGGCTAAATTTCTCTGAATTATAAAGTCAATATTCACATAGTAGCTCATGCCTGTAATCCCATCACCTTTGGAGGTCTAGGTGAGAGGATTGCGTGGGCCTAGGGGTTCCAGACCAGCCTGGGCAACTTGGCAAGATCTCATCTCTACAACAAATACAAAAATTAGCCGGGCAGGGTGGCACACACCTGTAGTTTCAGTCACTTGTAAGGGTGAAGTGAGGCCGGGCTTGGTGGCTCAGTCTGTAATTCCAGCACTTTGGAAGGCCGAGGTAAGTGGATTGCCTGAGCCCGCGGGTTCGGGATCCGCCTGGGCAACTTGGCAAGACTTCATCTCTACAATAAATCAAAAAATTAGCCGGGCGTGGTAGTGTGCGCCTGTAGTTCCAGCTACCTAGAAGGCTGAGGTGGAAGGATCGCCAAAGCCCAGCAGGTTGAGGCTGCGGTGGCCGGGAGCGACCACTGCACTCCAGTCTGGGTGACAGAGTGAGACTCCAACTCAAAAAAAAAAAAAAAAGGGTGAAGTGAAAGAATTGCCTTGAGCCCAGCAGCTTGGGGCTGTGCCAATGCACTCTAGCCTAGGCATCATAGAGACTCTAACTCAAGAAAAGAAAAGAAAAGAAAGGCTGGGCACGGTGGTTCATGCCTATAATACTTTGGGAGACTGAGAGAGAGGATTGCCTGAGCCCATGGGTTCGAGACCGACCTGGGCAACTTGGTAAGACCTCATGTCAACAATAAATCAAGAAAAATTTGCCTGGCATGATGGTGCATGCCCGTAGGTCCAGCTACTTGGAAGGCTAAGGAGAAAGGATCACCTGTGCCCAGCAGGTCAAGACTATGGTAGCTGTGAGCATGCCACTGCACTCCAACCTGAGCGACAGAGTGAGACTCCTACTCAAAAAAAAAAAAAAAGTCAGGCTCGGTGGCTCAGCCTGTAATCCCATGCCTTTGGGAGACTGAGGTGAGTGGATTGCCTGAGCCCGCAGGCTCAAGACCCTCCTGGGTAGCGACACTTCATCTCTATAATAAATCAAAAAATCAAGCTGGGCTCTGTGGCTCAGCCTGTAATCCCGCGCCTTTGGGAGGCTGAGGTGAGTGGATTGCCTGAGCCCGCGGGTTCGAGACGCGCCTGGGCAGCGAGACCTCATCTCTACAATAAATCAAAAAATCAGCCGGGTGTGGTGGAGCGCGCCTGTAATTCCAGCTACTTGGAAGGCTGAGGCAGAAGGATCGCCGGAGCCCAGCAGGTGAAGGCTGTGGTGGCCGGGAGTGGCCACTGCACGCCAGCCTGGGTGACAGAGCAAGACTCCAACTAAAAAAAAAAAAAGAATATATATATATATATGTTAAGGGCTAAGGAGACGCAAACACAGTTAAAAATTAAGAAGATGAAGCTTACCTGTAGCTTCAGGTGAGACTCATCTGGACTAGGTCCCTCACCCACACTATTACTATGGTTATTAGCACCATCTTCTACCACAGGGCAAAGGTGCATGATCCTGGTAGGCAAAATAATGTCCCCTCCAAAGGTGTCCAAGTCCTAATTCTCAGAATTTGTGAATATGTTGTGGGACATGGGAAAGGGGAATTAAGGCTGCAGGTGGAGTTAAGGTTGCCAATCAGCTGACATTAAAATAAAGAGAGTGCCCACATTATCCAGTGGGCTCAATGGAATCACAAGTATCCTTAAATGTGGAAGAGGGAAGGAAAAGAATGTTAAAATATACCCCACAGACAGGCAAAGCGGACTCCCTGTGGCTAAAATGAGACACACCAAAAACAGAATCTCACAGCCAGCAGGATGAGGGATTAGTCATCTATCTCTGTCATTAACTGCCATAAGGTTGCTTTCCTGCAGTTAAGCAGAAACCAGCTCCTGAAAAGCACTGCTGAAGCAACTACAGCTGGAAAATTTCTCAACTAACCCCAACAGACTGCCTGATGCCAGCTGGCCAAAACCCTTCCCGTCCCACCCTGACTCCAATTGGACAGATAATTGGTCTTAAACATTCTTCTTTTATTTTATTTTATTTTTTTTTGAGTTGGAGTCTCACTCTGTCGCCCAGGCTGGAGTGCAGTGGCATGCTTACGGCCTCAACCTGCTGGGCTCAGGCAGTCCTTCTACCTCAGCCTTCCAAGTAGTGAAACTACAGGTGTGTGCCATCATGCCTGGTTAATTTTTTTATTTATTGTAGAGATGAGATCTCACCAAGTTGCCCAGGCTGGTTTTGAACCTGTGGGCTCAGGTAATCCTTTCGCCTCAGCCTCCCAAAGCGCTGGTTATAGGCGTGAGCCATCATGCCCAGCCTTAAGCATTCTTTATGGCGAAATAGTCACAAACCTCAGGTTAGTTTCAAACAGCTTAGAAAGACTGTGCACAAACTGCCCTGTAATTCACCTATTGATGTCAAAATCCTAATTCCACTTCATTTTAACACAAAAATTCCACCCGAAATAATATGGCATGTGTTTTTGTTTGTTTTGGTTTTAGTTTGGTTTTTGATTAAGGGTCTCAGTCTGTTGCCCAGGCTGAAGTGCAGTGGCACCATCATGGCTCGCCATAGCCTCTACCTCCTAGACTCAGGCAATCCTTCAGCCTCAGCCTCCCCAATAGCTGAGACTACAGGTGTATACCACCATGCCCAACAAATTGTTTTCTTTTTTTTTTTTTTTTTGTAGAGACAAGGTCTTGCTATGTTGCCCAGGCTGGTCAAACTCCTGGGCTAGAGCAATCCTCCCTCCTCAGCTTCCCAAAGTGCTGGGATTACAAGCATCAGCCTCAGCGCCTAGCCATGGCATGTTACATGTCTGTTTATCCACTGCACATGCCTGACTTCCCTCATGAGTAGTCACATAATGTCTCCCAACACTGCTCAATATGTATATGAGGCTGACCCCGTATAAGACAAACATGCCAGCTCCCCACCCTCTTCTGCGGAGTATACGCTTTTGGTTTTCCACGGAAGCTGCGGATTGCTTCTCCCCCTAAAAACAACGTCTTCCCCTTTCTTTCCTCTGTGGTTCCCATGTGTGTATCACAGTGATGTGATGTGATGTGATGTGATGTGATGTGAGGAAGACTCAACCAGCCATGGCTGGCTTTCAAGAAACAAGGGACCATGAGCCAAGGGATGTGATGGCTTCTAGAAGCTGCAAAAGGTAAGAAAATGGGGCACCAGGACTGATTGCATCCCAGTGGTGGCAGTGACCTTGTAGCCATCTGGGAGCCTGGCATGGCAGTGCCCATGGCAGCCAAGGGGTCCTTGGCACTAGACCAAAGCAGTCCCAGCTCTGGGCCCCCTGGTGCTCCATGACCAGCGGCCTGTAGCGCTATGGGCCTGGAATGCAGGAGCTGTTCCCGGGCCACAGCAAGAAGCGTGAATTCCCGGTACACAGCACCAAAGTCCACTCAGTGGCCTGGAGCTGTGACAGGCGTCGTTTTGTCTCAGGGTCTTTCGACAAGAAGGCCAGCATCTTCTTGCTGGAGAAGGAGGGGTTGGTCAAAGGAAACTTTGGGGACATGGGAATAGTGTGGACCAGCTTTGTTGGCATCCAAGTAATCCTGACCTTTTTGTCAACTGCTACTGGAGATAAAATCATTCGCATCTGGGACATGAGGACTACAAAATGCATTGCCACCATGAACTTAGTAACATTAATAACTGCTGGAGTGCCGATGGACAGACCATTGCTGTAGGCAAGAAGGATGATGTGGTGACCTTTATTGATACCAAGACACACCATTCCAAAGCAGAAGAGCAGTTCGAGTTTGAGGTCAATGAAATCTCCTGGAACAATGACAATAACATGCTGTCCCTGACAAATAGCAATGGTTGTATCAACATCCTCAACTACCCAGAACTGAAGTCTCTGCAGTCCATCAATGCCTATTCTTCCAATTGTATCTGTATCAAATTTGACCCCATGGTGAAGTACTTTGCTACAGGAAGTACAGATGCTTTTGTCAGCCTTTGGGATGTGGATGAGTTAGTGTGTGTTTGGTGTTTTCCAGACTGGATTGGCCTGTGAGGATCCTTAGTTTTAGCCAAAAGGGGAAAATGCTGGCATCAGCATTGGAAGATCATTTTATTGTCGTAGCTGAAGTAGAGACAGGAGACAAGCTGTGGGAGGTACAGTGTGAGTCCCTGACTTTTACCGTGGCCTGGCACCCTGCTGGCATTTGCCTGTGATGACAAAGATGGCAAATATGACAGCAATGGGAAAGATGGAACTGTGACGTTGTTTGGGCTTCCTAATGATCCCTAAGAAGAGGTTGTAAGGAGAGGATCCCTGGCAGAGGTCTTCGTTTTTGTAGTTAGTTTGGTCTGTTGTACATGTTTGTATGGTATAAATTACCAAAGTGTTTTGTCAAGCTGCCCATTCCAGTTCCCTTTGTGTTTTGTATTAGCTGTTTCCATTCTTTCCCCAACATTAGTTAGCTCTGTGGACTCTGCAGCATGGGTAAGGACCTCGATATACTCTGTACTCTAGCACCCACTCTCTTCTCTGTTTTGAGGTATGGTGGACTTTATTGAGCTTGACATTACTGGGACAATATCTAGTTTGGTTGGAGGGTAAAGGGATGGTGGGGTGGAAATGGAGATTTTTGTTTGTTTGTTTGTTTGAGTTGGAGTCTCTCTCTGTCGTCCAAGCTAGAGTGCAGTGGCACGCTCACGGCCACCCCAGCGTCGACCTGCTGGGCTCCACAATCCTTCCATCTCAGTCTTTCAAGTAGCCAGAACTACAGGTGTGCGCTACCACGCCCAACTAGGTATTTTTTTTCTTTTTGAATTGGAGTCTCACTCTGTCGCCCAGGCTGGAGTGCGGTGACACGTTCAAAGCCACCGCAGCCTCGACCTGCTGGGCTCAGGAGATCCTTCCACCTCAGCCTTCCAAGTAACTGGAATTACAGGCAAGTGCCACCACAACTGGCTAATTTCTTTGTTTTTGTTTTTTCTTTTTTTGAGTTGGAGTCTCACTCTGTCATCCAGACTGGAGTGCAGTGGCCGCTCCCGGCCACCACAGCCTCGACCTGGTGGGCTCCGGCGATCCTTCCACCTCAGACTTCTGAGTAGCTGGAACTACAGGCACGCGCTACCACGCCCAGCTAATTTTTTTTTTATTTATTGTGGAGATGAGGTCTCGCTACCCAGGCGGGTCTCGAACCCGCAGGCTCAGGCAATCCACTCACCTCAGCCTCCCAAAGGTGCGGGATTAAAGGCTGAGCCACCAAGCCCGACTAATTTTTTGATTTATGAAAAAATAGAGATGAGGTCTCGCCAAGTTGCCCAGGCTGGTCTTGAACCTGTGGGCTCAGACCATCCTCTCACTTTGGCATCTCAAAGTGCTGGAATTATAGACGTGAGCCACTGCACCAGGTCTGGTATTTTTTTTAATAATTAAAAAAATATAGGCCACTGCCAAGCCATTGTAGCCATTGCCATACTAGACTCTGGTGTGGCCGTATGTTCTTGGAGTTACGGCTGTTGCCATGTTTTCTGGCTTTGGCCCCCTTCCCTACCTTGGGGAGGTTAATCTCCTCTTTCTTTCTCTCTCTCTCTCTCTCTAATTTTTTTTTCTCTCTCTCTAATTTACTTTTTAAATAAATGATATTTTCTAATCCAAAAAATATATGACTTTGAGAATTGAACATTTAATCAATTTAACTTAATTTAATTTAACTAACTTTTTAATTAAAAAAAAGAAAAGAGCCGGGCTCAGTGGCTCAGCCTGCAATCCCATGCCTTTGGGAGGCTGAGGTGAGTGGATTGCCCGCCTGGGCAGCTTGGTGAGACCTCATCTCTACAATAAATCAAAAAATCAGCCGGGCGTGGTAGCGCATG
>NW_007258894.1:78062-79073 GCF_000164805.1 Carlito syrichta | reverse complement strand
CCGGGAGCAGCCACTGCACTCCAGTCTGGACGACAGAGTGAGACTCCAACTCAAAAAAGAAAAAAAAAAGAATTATAACTAGTAATCACAGGAAGCTGCCATTGAAGAAAACCGAGGCTAAGCACGGTGGCTCAGCCTGTAATCCCAGCACTTTGGAAAGCGGAGGCTAGAGGACTGCCTGAGTCCGGGAGTTCGAGACCAGTCTGGACAACTTGGTAAGATCTTGTCTCTATAATAAATCACAAAAAACTAGCTGTACATGGTGGCGTGCATCTGTAGTTCCAGTTACTTGGAAGACTGAGGAGGAAGGATTCCTCTGGCAGATCGATGCTGGGGTGGCCATGAATGTGTCACTGCACTTCAGCCTGGGCGACAAGAGTGAGACTCCAACTCATAAAAAGAAAAAAGAGCCTGAGCCCGCGGGTTTGAGATCCGCCTGGGCAACTTGGCAAGCCCTCATCTCTACAATAAGTAAAAAACTAGTCGGGTGTGGTAGTGGACGCCTGTAGTTCCTGCTACTTGGAAAGCTGAGGCAGGAGGATCTCCGGGGCCCAGCAGGGTGAGGCTGCGGTGGTAGGGAGCGGCCACTGCATTCCAGTCTGGGCGACAGGGTGAGACCCCAACTCAAAAAAAAAAAAAAATCCGGGCTCGGTGGGTCAGCCTGTAATCCCAGCCCTTTGGGAGGTTGAGGTGAGTGGATTGCCTGAGCCCGCGGGGTCGAGACCGGCCTGGGCAAGTTGGTGAGACCTCATCTCCACAATAAATCAAAAATTAGCCAGGTGTGGTAGCACGCACCTGTAGTTCCAGCTACTTGGAAGGGTGAGGTGGAAGGATCGCCAGAGCCCAGCAGGTCGAGGCTGCGGTGGCCGGGAGCGGCCACTGCACTCCAGTCTGGCGACAGAGTGAGACTCCAAGCCAAAAAAAAGAAGCCGGGCTTGATGGCTCAGCCTATAATCCCACGCCTTTGGGAGGCTGAGGTGAGTGGATGGCCTGAGCCCGCGGGTTCGAGAC
>NW_007258894.1:49448-77649 GCF_000164805.1 Carlito syrichta | reverse complement strand
CGCCCGGCTAATTTTTTTATTTTATTGTAGAGATGAGGTCTCACCAAGTTGCCCAGGCAGGTCTCAAACCCGCGGGCTCAGGCAATCCACTCACCGAAACCTCCCAAAGGCACGGGATTGCAGGCTGAGCCACCGAGCCCGGCTGCAGCAATTTTTATAATGGAAAAATACTGACATCCACAGTGAGGTCATTCCTGTGATACGTAGGAGAAGAGGAGGCTCTAAAAGATCGTGGCAGAGCAGAGGAGCAGTGGGACAACATGCATGAGAAGGTTGACACCTGACAGAGCCCTGAGGCTTCAGGACTGTTATGTTTCTTGCATAACATAATAGCAAAAGGAAACTAGCATAAGAAAGAGAAACAATGCAATATTTATTTAACTGCATTCTCTGTGAAGTGTGGTCACTTAAGCTTCTCTCTGAATTAATGAGGACAGCCCTTACATTCTAACTGAAACTTCTGCCGCTGTGTAATTGAAAAACAAGGACTGAAAAATAACCCTGTGGTGGATTCTAAAATGGCTCGGGTTCAACAAGGTCTGTCAGCCTCCAAAGGGCTGCTCCAGATAAGGTTTGTTTTCAAATGTCAAGGAGACTGTTTGCTCTGGAGCTCCCAAATTAAAATTCAGATTTTTTTTTCCAGTGCTAAAAGTCTCACTTAATTATGCTCTGAAATTGAGAAATTCCATAAGTAGCAGCCGCTTCTCTCAGGAATTAGGTTGAAAGGAAAAGAAATGCTTTGTCCCATCACCCATCAATTTAACAGTTTAAATGTAGGGGTGGAGAAGGGATAGGAAAGAAGAGAGGCGAGGGGAGAGAGAAGGGCCAGGAATGTGTCCTCTAGCCCGTGAGGCGGACAAGGTAGGCTTGAGGTGGGTCAGTGCTATCCCTTTAACATCTTCCAGGTCCCTTCCAAACCTCTCACCCCCTCAAGCACCCTTTCCTTGACTCTATGCTCCCCCCATATATTACTTATTAAATCTCTTCTCAGAATAGAATTTAACAAGCAAAGGTCGGCTGAGGGGAAATGATCATCAGAGTTTAAAATAAAGACTTTTCTGAGACTTAGGAGATCTTTGAACAGAGAACAAAGCCTCACACCAAGGGAGTCATTTCTCATCTTGATTAAATGTCAGTAAGCCCGCAGAAGAATGTTTCCTGAGAGGGTGGGGTCTCATTCTGTCCAGGAAGGGTAGGGTTTTTTTTTTTTTGAGTTGGAGTCTCACTCTGTCCCCAGGCTGGAGTGCAGTGGCATGCTCACTGCCACACAGTCTCGACCTACTGGGTTCATGTGATCCTTCCACCTCAGCCTTCCAAGTAGTTGGATTTACAGATGTGTGCCACCATGCCTGACTCATTTTTTCATTTATTGTAGAGACGAGGTCTCACCAGGTTGTCCAGGCTGGTCTCGAAACCCTGGGCTCAGACAATCCTCTCGCCTCAGCCTCCCAAAGTGCTGGGATTATCCGTGTGAGCCACTGTGCCTGGCCAAGAGCATGTCTTATTCATAGGGTGCCTGTTAATGTTTACTATAAATTAGTCTGTTAATGAAATATTCCATTCTTCTATGATTTTTCTTTGCCTCTGATTATAAGAGTGTTTTTATTTATCTATTATTATTATTTTTGAGTCGGAGTCTCACTCTGTTACCCAGGCTGGAGTGCAGTGGCACGCTCATGGCCACACCAGCGTCAACCTGCTGGGCTCCGGTGATCCTTCCACCTCAGCCTTCCAAGTATCTGGAACTACAGGTGCATGCTATCACGCCCAGCTAATTTTTTTGATTTATTATAGAGATGAGGTCTTGCCAAGTTGCCCAGGCTGGTCTTGAACCCGTGGACTCAGACAATCCACTCACCTCAGCCTCCCAAAGCTCTGGGATTACAGGCTGAGACACCAAACCTGGCCATTGGAGTGTTTTTAGACCCCCCACCATGGCCAGGTGCGTGGCTCATACCTGTAATCCCAGCACTTTGGGAGACTGAGGAGGGAGGATCCCTTGAGCCCAGGAGTTCAAGACCAGCCTAAGCAATGTAGTGATACCTCACCTCTACAAAAGATTCTAAAAAAAATATTTTTTTTAATCCCCTACCATTATAATAAATCCAAATTTATGGAAAAGTTTCCTAGTTGCTCATATATTTAGATTTAAGTATATAAATGCATACTGGATTTTTTACTATTATTATTTCCTCTCTTCATCTTCTTCTATCCTGAGATTTTTGCTTTGATTCCTTTGTTGCTTGGATGAAGGCTCTCCTTGAATAAATTCCCCAAGTGGACCGTGTGGGTGCTTATTTTCAGATCCACATCATATCCACAAGAAGCATTTTCTCACCCTGACAGATCAGCCCTGTTGGGCTGAGTGTCAAATCCTTAGGTCAGATTCCTTTTTCTCTACTTGTTGTTAGATTTTAGTCTATAGTCTTCTAACTTCCAGTGTTACAGATGAAGACCCTGACGATAGTCGGATGCTCCTTTATAAGTCATTTGTTCTTTTTGTCTGGAAGCTTACAGAAATTTCTCTTTATCTTGGAGTTGAGGGATTTTTGCAGGATATTTCTAGATGTGTGTATTTTTCTCAATTCAGCTTGGAATTCAGTGAGCCCTTCTAAATGGCAAGTCTTTTTAAATCTCAGAGGCATTTTCTTTTATCATTTATGTAATTCCTGCACTTCCTCCAACAATCCCTTTTCTCCTTCTTGAATTCCTGTTTCTTTTCTTTTCTTTTTTTTTGAGTTGGAGTCTCACTCTGTCGTCCAGACTGGAGTGCAGTGGCCGCTCCCAGCCACCGCAGCCTCGACCTGCTGGGCTCCGGCAATCCTTCCGTCTCAGCCTTCCAAGTAGCCGGAGTTACAGGCATGCGCTACCACGCCCGGCTGATTTTTTGATTTATTGTAGAGATGAGGTCTCGCTGCCCAGGGGGGTCTCGAACCCACGGGCTCAGGCAATCCACTTACCTCAGCCTCCCAAAGGCGCAGGATTACAGGCTGAGCCACTGAGCCCGGCTTTGCCATGCTAATTTTTGTGATTTATTGTAGAGACGAGGTCTCACCAAGTTGCTCAGGTTGATCTCAAAATCCGGAGCTCAGACAATCCTCTCGCCTTGACCTCCCAAAGTACTGGGATTGCAGGCTGAGCAACCGCACCCATCTAGGCATTCTTAATTCTCCTGGTTCAGTCTCTGTCTTAGGCAGAACCTGTGAGCCTGAGACTTGAAAGTAGGGCCTTCTCAGAGTTTCTGTTCCTTCTCCATCCCCCTGGCAGCCAAACTCTGTGCCAGGTCTTGGGTGTAAGAGAGCCTCTCCCCCATACTTAGCACTCCTCATTGGTACAGGATCATAGGCTCAAGAAGTTTTCCTACCTCCTTTCTCCGCAGAGGAAGATGGGACTTTTGTTTGTATGTTTGGTTTTTGTTTTTGTTTTTGTTTTTGTGTTTTTAGTTGGAGTCTCACTCTGTCCCCCAGACTGGAGTGCAGTGGCCGCTCCCGGCCACTGCAGCCTCGACCTGCTGGGCTCCGGCGATCCTTCCGCCTCAGCCTTCCAAGTAGCTGGAACTACAGGCGCGCGCTACCATGCCCGGCTAATTTTGATGTATTGTAGAGATGAGGTCTCACCAAGTTGCCCAGGCGGGTCTTGAACCCGCAGGTTCTGGCAATCCACCCACCTCGGCCTCCCAAAGCGCTGGGATTACAGGCTGAGCCACCAAGCCCTGCTTGTATGTTTTTAAGTTAGGGTATCCCTCTGTCATCCAGACTGGATTGTGCTGTGACACAATCACAGCTCACTGCAGTCTTGACTTGCTGAGCTCAGGGGATCCTTCTGCCTCAGCCTCTCAAGTAGGGAATGACACCACGCCTGGCTAATTGTGTGTGTGTGTGTGTGTGTGTGGAGATGTGGTCTCAGTATGTTGCCTAAGCTGGTCTCCAATTCCTGGGCTTAAACAATCCTCCTACCTCCACCTCCCAAAGTGCTGGAATTACAGGTTGAGCCACCACATCCAGCCAGAAAATGTTTTTTGCTTTTACTTTTTTTTTTGAATTAGATTCTCACTCTGTTGCCCAGGATGGAGTACAGTGTCTAACATTCTGGAGGTCCCTGCTGGGAGCTGGGAATGTGACCTAACAGGTGGCTACAGATTCCTTGTTGGGGGTAAGTTGGTGTTGGACAAGTGATTATCACTGGGTGATGTGACTCCTCCTCCCTGCTTTTTATTTGGTTGCATCTTCCCAAATTATTTTTACAATGAGCAACCACTACTTGATTAAAACAACTAGAACAGCCGGCTTTGAAGTATCCCTTTTAAACATTTTTTTTTAAATAACAGTGAAATAATTCCTGAGAGCTCTTCCCTAGACTCACTAGAAAAAAACAGCACTTTCAGGGGCCAATAGATATTATGCAGAAGGTACACACGACAAATCAACAGAGCTCTGCTGTTCTAGGACCCAGCTTCTTCAGTACTGGCCTTTGGCTCAAGTGGCAGAAAGGCCACTCTCTAATTATCTCTTTCCAAAGCCACCACTCCCCCATGGCTGATGAGGGCCAGATGTGACCCTGTTCTCTTTGCTCCCATTCTGCTTATGGGTAGTGGCTGTACCTTGCTGAGAGGTATATTTTCCTAGCACTTCCTCTGGGAACATGATGTAAGAGCACTGTACATAAAGCTCTATACAAGCACATGGTGTGAGAGCACTGTTCAGGGAGTCAGAAATCTTACTCCCAGTTCTGCCTCTAAGTCTGTGAACTTAGACAAGTCACTGAGCCACTCCACTTCTCAGTTTCCTCATCTATAAAATAAGTGTAACAATCACAATCACCCCACATGGTTTTTAAGGAGGACCAAATATGGTGATGTTATTAAGAAGTATGTTATAAACAGTAAAGAACAATCATTATTCATCTTGGTGAGCAATTTAGGCCTGGGAGTGGAGTTGGGGACAGGTGGAAATAGGTCCCCATGGTCACTTTGAGAGCTCGTGTATAGGGGCAAAATTTGGAGATCATACTTTTTCTCTGTTCTCATGACTTTTTTTTTGGAGTTGGAGTCTCACTCTGTCGCCCAGGCTGGAGTGCAGTAGCACACTCACGGTCACTGCAGCCTTGACCTTCTGGGCTCAGGTGATCCTTCTGCCCCAACTTTCCAAGTAGCTAGAACTACAGGTACGAGTTACCATGCTCAGCTAAGTTTTTGATTTATTGTAGAGACTAGGTCTCACCAAGTTGCCCAGGCTGGTCTCGAACCCATGGGCTCAGGCAATCTCACCTCAGCCTTTCAAAGTGCTAGATTACAGGCATGAGTCGCCGTGCCTGGCCAATTAACACCATCTTATGAGCAAGCATCATTCTTTTTTGTTTTTGTTTTTTTTGAGTTGGAGTCTCACTCTGTCGCCCAGACTGGAGTGCAGTGGCCGCTCCCGGCCACCGCAGCCTCGACCTGCTGGGCTCCGGCGATCCTTCCGCCTCAGCCTTCCGAGTAGCCGGAATTACAGGCGCGCGCTACCACGCCCTGCTAATTGCAAACATCATTCTTAAAATGTGTATACATGTAAAGCCGGGCTTGGTGGCTCAGCCTGCAATCCCGCTCTTTGGGAGGCTGAGGTGAGTGGATTGCCTGAGCCCGTGGGTTCGTGTCACGCCTGGGCAACTTGGCGAGACCTCATCTCTACAGTAAATCAAAAATTAGCGGGTGTGGTAGTGTGCACCTGTAGTTCCAGCTGCTTGGAAGGCGGAGGCGGAAGGATCGCCGGAGCCCAGTAGGTCAAGGCTGCGGTGGCCAGGAGCAGCCACTGCACTCTAGTCTGGGCGACAGAGTGAGACTCCAACTCAAAAACAAAAAAAAAGTGTGTATACATGTATATATATATATATTTGTAGGGGATGCCAAAAAAAAAAATGTATGTGTGTGTGTGCGCGCGTATGTATGTATATGTGTGTAAATACACACACACACACACACACACACACACACACACACACACACACACACATTATTTTTCTTCTTCTAGTCGTTGGTCTCATTCTGTTGCCCGGGCTGGAGTGCAGTGGCATGATCATGGCTCATCACAGCCTCAATCTCCTGGGTTTAGGTGATCCTTCTACCTCAGCCTCCCAAGTAGCTGGAACCACAGGTAAGCACCACCACACCTAGTTTAATTTTATTTTTTTTCAGTAGAGATGAGGTCTCACTATGTTACCCAGGTGGAGATCTAAAATATTAACAATAACTTACATCTTTCCATTTACCTATGGGCTTCCCCTCCATTATTTCATTTTGTATTTATATTTTCCTACTTTTGTTTTGTTTTGTTTTGTTTTGTTTTGTTTTTTGAGTTGGAGTCTCACTGTCGCCCAGACTGGAGTGCAGTGGCCGCTCCCGGCCACCGCAGCCTCGACCTGCTGGGCTCCGGCGATCCTTCCGCCTCAGCCTTCCAAGTAGCCGGCATTACAGGCATGCGCTACCACGCCCGGCTGATTTTTTGATTTATTGTAGAGATGAGGTCTCACTGCCCAGGCGGGTCTCGAACCCGCAGGCTCAGGCAATCCACTCACCTCAGCCTCCCAAAGGCGCAGGATTACAGACTGAGCCACCGAGCCCGGCTCCTCCCTTTTTTTTTAAGTTGGAGTCTCACTCTGTCACCCAGACTGGAGTGGAGTGGCACGCTCACGGCCACCGCAACTTCAACTTGCTGGGCTCAGGCGATCCTTCTGCCACAGCCTTCCAAGTAGCTGGAACTACAGGCATGTGCCACCAAACCTGGCTTATTTTTTGATTTATTGTAGAAAGAAGGTCTGACCAAGTTGCCCAGATCGGTCTCGAACACCTGAGTTCAGGCAATCCTTTCTCCTTGGCCTCCCAAAGTGCTGGGATTATAGGCTTGAGCCACTGCACCTGACCTTTCCTTCGTTTTTAAAAGTAGTTTAATGAATGTTATGTTTAATCAAGGCTTAACTAATTTTTAAAATATTTAATTAACACAATGCTTAATGAATGCTTAGTTTTAGTTGTTTTAAAATTTGATAAAAATGTAATATGCTATATATAGTCTATGTAAAATTATATTGAAAGAACTGTGGCACATGTAGTTGTTCATTGTTTTCATTGTTGTGTAATATTGTGAACATACCAGTTTACCCCAGCATTTGGGCTGTTTTGCTTTTTGTTTTTTGTTTTTTTTTAAGTTGGAGTCTTACTCTGTTGCCCAGGCTGGAGTGCAGTGGCACACTCATGGCCACCGCAGCCTCAACCTGTTGGGCTCAGGTGATCCTTCCACCTCAGTCTTCCAAGTAGCTGGAACTACAGACGCGTGCCACCACACCAGGCTAATGTTTTTTTTTTTTTTAATTTATTGTAGAGACAAAGTCTCACCAAGTGTCCTAGGCTGGTCTTGAACCCCTGGGCTCAGGCAATCCTCTCACCTCAGCCTCCCAAAGTGGCTTGAGCCACCGTGCCCAGCCTGTTTTGTTAATAGTTATAGAACTACTAAGGATATTCTTTTTTTTTGAGTTGGAGTCTTACTCTGTTGCCCAGACTGGAGTGCAGTGGCTACTCCTGGCCACCGCAGCCTCGACCTGCTGGGCTCCGGCGATCCTTCCGCCTCAGCCTTCCAAGTAGCTGGAACTACAGGTGCGCACTACCACGCCCGGCTAATTTTTGATTTATTGTAGAGATGAGGTCTCACCAAGTTGCCCAGGCGGATCTCAAACCCGCGGGCTCAGGCAATCCATTCACCTCGATTTCCCAAAGTGCTGGGATTACAGGCTGAGCCACCGAGCCCGGCCAAGATATTCTTATAGGTATATCCTGATATACATGTTGATTCCTGGAGAATGTGACTATTTACAATACAGTTAATAGGGTCAAATTTATCAGTCAGTTCCTTTTTTGTTTAGTACTTTTCTTTACCTTATGTCAAAAATTCCTCCCTTCTTTAGTCCAAGAAAGATAGTCCTTGATCTTTTCTTATAAGACAAACAAGGAAGACATGCTTTGACACTGTCCTTAAATCCATTTAGGGTTGACTTTGTGTGTGTGGTGTTAGATGGAGATCCAGTTTCATTTTTATCCATTTGGATGCTTTTCTAGCTTCAGTTATTTAATAGTTTCTCTTTTCCGCACTAATATGACATAACTAATAATATTTTAATTTCAACTTTAATAGAAGAATTCTACTCACAATCTTAATAAAATATTATGTTGATATATTGCCTTTAAAACACTGTATTGACCGGGCTCGGTGGCTCAGCCTGTAATCCCAGCGCTTTAGGAGGCCAAGACGAGTGGATTGCCTGAGCCCGCAGGTTCGAGACCCGCCCGGGCAACGTGGTGAGACTCCATCTCTACAATAAATCAAAAATTAGCCGGGTGTGGTAGCACACACCTGTAGTTCCAGCTACCAGGAAGGCTGAGGCGGAAAGATCGCCGGAGTCCAGCAGGTCGAAGCTGCGGTGGCCGGGAGCGGCCACTGCACTCCAGCCTGGGCGACAGAGAGAGACTCCAACTCAAAAAAAAAAGGACTGGCGAGATTCCAGCCCCTCCCACATCCATAACCCCTAATGAGGGTCCTGGCTGGCTCCACTCTCCTCATCTTGGGAAGGTGCCCTGCCCTGCCAGCCATTCTTGAGATAAAAATCTCAAGAGGAAAGGAAGAGGAAATGGAAACAGCCCCAGACCAGGAGCACCTGCAGCAAGTGAGAGCAACATGTGGGAGACGGCAGGGTGGAAGTGAAGAGGTATTGTGACATCACCACTGTGAAAAATCAAAGTCTTCCTAGGGACGATGTGTTTACTCAGTGGTATGTGAGAAATGCACGTGAAAGACTTGAGTTATTTTGAAATTCATGATCTTTTGACCACACCAGAGCTCCAGCATGAGCTGAGCCATGTGGACTGAGGCCCACGAGCATTCCTTCCCTTCCCTGCTTTCTGCCCACCAGGTCTCTGCTAAATGCTTGGAGGACATATCTCCTAATCCTCATAGCAACACAATGTTTTAGATGACAAAACAGAAGCCTGACAGTAAAACTCAGTTCAATGGCCAACGCCTGAAAAGTCAGATCGCCTTGTGCTCAGCCCAGTACTAGAAACAGCCCGGAGTCTCAGGGTAACACCTGGAAGCTGGCTAACCCTGTGACTGGCCTACTGCCTCCTGGGATAATGGCAGCTTTGTTACCTCAAGGAAATCGAACAAATGTGCTAGGTGAAGGGGGCCGAGGCAGCTGCTAAAGAATGGACTCTAGAGTCAAACTCCAAGGGTTCCCCCCAGTTTTGCCACTTTTCAGCTATATGGACATGTTATCTAACCTCTCTGAGTTTCTGTTTCCTTATCTGCAAAATGGGGATAATAATAGTTGCCACCGGCCAGGCTCGGTGGCTCAGTTTGTAATCCCAGCACTTTGGGAGGCCGAGGCGAGTGGATTACCTGAGCCGAGGGTTTGAGATCCACCCGGGCAACTTGGTGAGACCTCTTCTCTACAATAAATAAAAAATTAAACCGGGCTCGGTGGCTCAGCCTGTAATCCCGCGCCTTGGGAGGCTGAGGTGAGTGGATTGCCTGAGCCCGCGGGTTCAAGACCTGCCTGGGCAACTTGGTGAGACCTCATCTCTACAATAAATCAAAAAATCAGCCGGGCATGGTAGCGCGTGCCTGTAATTCTGGCTACTCGGAAGGCTGAGGCAGAAGGATCGCCGGAGCCCAGTGGGTCGAGGCTGCGGTGGCCAGAAGCAGCCACTGCACTCCAGCCTGGGTGACAGAGTGAGACTCCAACTCAAAAAAAAGGAAAGGGCTGGGTGCAGTGGCTCATGCCTATAATCTCAGCACTTTGGGAGCCAGAGGCAAGAGAATTGCCTGAGTCCAGGGACCTCGTTTCTAAAACAGAAAAAAAAACAAAACAAAACAAGGAAAGTCCGAAGAACCCTCACAGCCAAGAACCTAAGGAGACATGATGACTAATGTGGTGTGGTATCCCAGATAGGATCCTGGGACAGAAAAAGGAGAATAGGTAAAAACTAAAAAAATGTGAATAAAGTGTGAACTTTTGTTAATGGTAATGTATTAACATAGGCTCATTAATTGGGACATATGTAGCGTACTAATGTAAGATGTTAGTAAAAGGAGAAACTGGGTGTGAGTGTATTTGGGAACTCTCTGTACAATCTTCACAATAATTATGTAAATCTAAAACTGTTCTCAAAAACAAAGATAATTTAATAGAAATATTGAAAGTCACTTCGGAGGCCGAGGTGAGAGTATTGCCTGAGCCCACGGGTTTGAGAACAGCCTGGGCAACTTGGCAAGACCTTATCTCTACAGTAAATCAAAAAACTAGCTAGGCGTGGTGGTGCATGCCTGTAGTTCCAGTTACTTGGAAGGCTTAGGCAGAAGATCGCTTGAGTCCAGCAAATCGACGCTGGGGTGGCCATGAGTGGTGTGCCACTGCACTCCAGCCCGGGTGACACAGTGAGACTCCAACTATAAAAAAGAAAAAAAAAAACCTGAGAGTATATTCTTTTGATGACAGGGTATACAACAGCCTACACCACCCCTTTTAATCCCATGCCAAAACACAGTTTTAGCCAGGTGCGGTGGCTCATGCCTGTAATCCCAGCACTTTGGGAGGCCAAGGCGAGAGGATTGCTTGAGTCCAGGGGTTTGAGACCAATCTGGGCAACTTGGCGAGAACTCGTTTGTACAAGTCAAGAACAGTTAGTCAGGTGTGGTGGTACACGCCTGTAGTTCCAGCTACTTGAAAGACTGAAGCGGAAGCATTGCCTGAGCCCAACAGGTCCAGGCTGTGGTGGCCATGAGTGTGCCACTGTACTCTAGCCTGGGCAACAGAGTGAGACTTCGACTCAAAAAAACCCACAAAGCCGGGCTCAGTGGCTCAGCCTGTAATCCCAGCACTTTGGGAGGCTGAGGTGAGTGGATTGCCTGAGCCTGCGGGTTCGAGACCCACCTGGGCAACTTGGCAAGACCTCATCTCTACAATAAATCAAAAAATTAGCCGGGCATGGTGGCGTGTGCCTGTAGTTTCAACTACTTGGAAGGCTGAGGCGGAAGGATCGCCGGAGCCCAGCATGTCGAGGCTGCGGTGGCCGGGAGCAGCCACTGCACTCCAGTCTGGGTGACAGAGTGAGACTCCAACTCAAAAAAACCCCCAAAAAAACCCCACAGTCTTTCTTATATGTTTTGTCCTGTAATTATTTAACATTGGGAAAGCAGGTACCAGACTGACTTATTTGGAGTTGATTCTGCCACTCTCTAATTGTGTGCTTTCAGACGTATCCCTAAATCCCCCTGAGCCTGCCCTTCCACGTGCCCAAAGTAGGGAGGGAGGTACACAAGGCAAAAATGATAATTACATTTACTTGCCTATGTGCCGAGCAGTATTCAAAATGCTTTACCTGAATAACTCATTGAATCCTTACAACAACCTTGTGGGAAGGATACTTGTATGATCCCATTTTTCATATCCAAAGTCTTTCCAGCTCTTCAGTGGTATGGAATGCAAGGCTTCTCTCCCTTTCTCTGAAGGCATCTCTCAAGGTGAATGTTACTTGGAGGAGCTTTGGCGTACAAGACCCTAGAGTTGAATCCTGGTTCGACCCCTACTAACTGTGTGATTGGACACAATCACGACCCCTCCATCTCAAGTCTTGCTTCCATAGAAAGGGCATTGTTCTCTTCCTCACAGATATTTTGTAAGCATGAGGGACACAAAGTAGGACTCAGCAGGTAATGAATAAGTTTATCTCCTTGGTTTATAATGGCCAAGCTCAAAACAGGTGCAGGGGTGAGGAGACTATCCAAGCAGATATGTGGGAGGTGCAGGCAGTCTAGGTCCAGGCCATGCCAAGCCCCCTTTCTGGCTGGGCGTTCTCTCTTCCTTCTTCTGAGACTTGCTTTGAAATTAGACGGTAAAAGAGCTGGCCAAGAGACAATTACTATCCTCCAGGAGTATGGAGGTCTGGGATGGTCACAGGGACTCTGGGGATGATTTCCAACCAACCTTCTAGCCAGTTGAAGGACTGGACAATCCAGCTCTGCTGTGGAAAGGTACAGTGGGATTGACAGACAGACTTCTGTAATCATACCTTCTAGGAACCTTATGGGCCTTAACTGTCAAGTATGGGTAAGACAGTTTCCCTCACAGAGCTCTTCTGAGGATTACAGGAGATGAGACTTGGGAAAGCATCCAGCTGGGCACCTGGCCTCGAATACACTTCAATGAAAGTCACATGAATCTGAGATTTCTAGCCCAAGTTCTTGCCTTTTGGTTTCCCTTTCTGCAAAATGGGATAATACAGCCACTACCTCCTAGGTTTAACATGAGGCATCAGTGAGATAAGGCGGGGTGTAGAGAAAACCCCCGATGAAGGATTGTTATCAGGGTTTTATGTACTTTTACATTTTTATTATTCCTGTGAACTAAAAGTTTTTTTGTTTGTTTATTTTTCTTTTTGAATTAGGGTGTCACTCTGTCACCCAGGCTGGAATGGCACGATCAGGGCTCACCACAACCTTGTCCTCCTAGACTCAGGTGATCCTTCAGCCTCAGCACCCCAAGTAATTGGGACTACACGTGCATGCCACCACACTCAGCTAATTTTTAATTTTTTTTTTTTTTTTTGTAGAGACGAGGTCTTACTGTGCTGCCCAGGCTGATCTTGAACTCCTGGGCTCAAGTAATCCTCCTGCTTCAACCCCCCAAAATGCTGGAATTAGCCATCATGCCAGGCCCAGGCCTAGAGTTCTGATAGCTCTCTGAGCCTTAGATAAGAGGCCTTTCCAACTAATCTCAGGGACCACTCCTACAAGAACTACACAAGCTTGGCTACTGCTTCTCTCCATAACTCCCTGGGTGGCACAGATAGATGAGGGATTCGCCCTTGGGCCTTCCTGCTGGGCAGGCTCTGAGGCCCCTCCTTGGTGCCCAACCGCCCCAGGCCTCCTTGCCTCCTCACAGTAGCCCCAGAACTAGGCCTGCCTTCTCATAGAAATCTATGTGTAGGGGGAGACACCTCTTATCAACAAGGGTGCCTGAACGAAGCATATTTGTATACCTAACCCTTAACTGTACCCCCACAATATCATCATAAAAAATATTGATTAAAACAAAGCAAAAAAGAAAAGAAAAGAAAAGAAATCTATATGTACAGAGGGACTAGGGACCAAGGCCTTCTCTTTTTTGGTTGTCCCATAGATAAGCACACAGATGTTTTAGTTTTATGAGTTTCATAGCAAGTGATTACAGGAAAATAGGGGATGGTCAAAATAGAAAACCCAAGGAAGGTTTGCTCCCAGGCTGGTCCTGACTTGCTGAGAATAGGAAGTATTACTCCTAAAAACTGTGGTGATTTCTGGGGCTTTTGCATTAAACATGGGAGGACACTGAGGAGCGGTCAGCAATGAAGAAATTTCAGCCAGTGCTCGTTTCCTGTCAGGAAGGGCAGGGAGACCCAGGCAGCCTCCATCCTTCACAAAGGACAGCCGTGATGCCACTGCTACAGAGATGTCCAAACCCCTGGATGAAGGCAGCCCAGGCCACCAGTGATTCAGGTGCCCGGCCCATTCCCCAGTGACAGCAGACTTGTCACAGAGGAAGAGTTATCAGCCTGGCACAGAGAAAAGGGGCAGCAGAAAAACTGAGGCGAGGTGTCTATTCCCCACAAGTGTTTACCTGAAATACTCACAAAAATGAGTCATAAAAAGAAAGCAGACACACCAGGTTCTCTTTTCTTTTCCACAAAGCAGGGAGAAGTTGTGGCAAGTAACACCAGCGGGCGAGTGCGCTCTGCAAAGGGCCTCTGTTTGAGAAACCTGCACGGCTCCACCAGACTTCCGGTTCAGGCTGAGGTTCAGAAGGGAAACTGACAACTGCATTAGGGAAGGAAAGTCCCTGCAGAAAGCCCACCCTTGGTCCAGGTTACTAGGGAAACCGGAAGCTGCTCTCTTCTCTTGAGAGAGAATGGGCTTGGGAGGTCCAAATGGACTCTGCCCTGGCAGCCCAAATAAGAGGCCTGTACCTTAGATGGCGTTGAGTAACATCTGATTTTGCTCCCCCACAGCACTTCTCGTGCACTCCCATCTCATTTAATCTGTTTCTTGAGGGAATCAGGTGCAGGGTGATTATACCCCTTTAACAGGGGGCAGACACTGAGGCCCACAGACATTAAATAACTTGCTAGATTTACATGACTAAGAAGTCACTTGGATCTACCCTGAGTCTTCAAACATCAAGTCCCGGATAACCCTGCCGAATCAATGGTTTGGGTCTTTTAAGTGCTCTTACGTCTATGGATGCATACCTACTATGTGTAAAATACCAGGCACGGCTCATTCCCTCTCCATCTCCCACATCACAGATGAGAAACGGTGGTGTCAAGGAGGTGGGGCTGCCAGCAGCTGCAATCTGCGTGGGTAGCCAACATCTGATGGAGACTCGAATCCAGGGCTTTTTCCATGACGCTCGCTGTCAGCCTTGCTCCTCACTGTGTCTGGAAAAAATGACTCAGGTGACAGGGGGCTAGTTGTGTCATCCTTGTGTTCTGTAGATGCCACATCGTTTATGAAGTACTTCAAAGTGGGAACGTTTGCCCTGGCTTTCCCCTGGGCCTTTATTAAATAAAGGTCATGATGTTTGTTAAAATTTGAGTGCTCTGGTGACTAGCTTACAGGAAAGGGTTTCAAAGGTTGTGCCTGAGATAAGACTGGCTTCTGGAGGCCTCTCTGCAGAGAAGAACAAGTCCCATCCCCACCCCTGCTTGATAATAAGACTTGGAAGCTTCAGTTCTTCCCTTCCTGTCTGGCTTTTGCGAGTTCTGTGTCTGACTGGACCACCACTCTTCTCACCTGCCTGATGCCTGTGCCATAGAACATCCTAGTCACACAAGAAAGGCAAGAACAAAGAGAGGTTCAGGTCCAGAGATGATTTCTAGTCTCCATCTGGGATGGCCAATTTTCTGGCTATAAGAAGTTCCTGATTCTGTCTCCATGGATGACTCCGCAATTTTCCCTTGCTCTCTGCAGCTCTTGATTCCAGACTCAGGGTCCCAAGGTAGCCTGAAGCCCCTTGTCTGGTCATTCATTTCACTAAGACTTTGGGGGTTTTTTTGGTTTTTTTTGTTTTTGAGTCGGAGTCTCACTCCGTCGCCCAGACTGGAGTGCAGTGGCTGCTCCCGGCTACTGCAGCCTCGATCTGCTGGGCTCCAGCGATTCTTCCGCCTCAGCCTTCCGAGTAGCTGGAATTACAGGCATGAGGTACCATGCTCAGCTGATTTTTTGATTTATTGTAGAGATGAGGTCTCGCCAAGTTGCCCAGGCAGGTCTCAAACCTGCGGGCTCAGGCAATCCACTCACCTCAGCCTCCCAAAGTGCGGGATTACAGACTGAGCCACCAAGCCCAGCTCACTAAGACTTTGGCTCACACATTTGACTTTCCTCTCTGCCCGGAACACAGGAATGAACAGTGGCCTCCGCAGCCTCTCCCAGGCTGTAACAGAAAATAATCCTCCCAGCCAATTCCTCCCTGCCCACCCTGTTCCAGCAGATGATGTCTGTAAAGGTAGTGGCAGGTAAGGCAGTAGGAAGCTAGGTTGAAACCTTAGTTGGCCTTAAGCCACCCACTGCCCCTGCCTTTCTTGTGTGTTAGAATGTTCTGTGGCACAGACCTCAGGCAGGTAAGAAAAATGCAGTCTAGTCAGATACAGAACTCATAAAGACAAGGCAGGAAGGGGAGAACTAGAACTTTCGAGGCTTATTATCCACCCAGGGACTGGGGAGGGTGGTACTTGTTCCTATCTGCAGAGAGGCCTCCAGAAGCCAGCCTTATCTTAGGCAGAGCCTTTGAAACCCTTTCCTGTGAGCCAACCACCAATGCATTCAAATTTTGACCATGTTGGGCCAGGCCTGGTGGCTCATGCCTATAATTCCAGCACTTTGGGAGGCTGAGGTGGAGGATCACTTGAGCACAGGAATTTGAGACCAGCCTAAGCAACATGGCAAGACCTTGTCTCTATACAAAAAGTAAAAAAAAACACAGAAAAAACAAAACTTGCCGAGTACGGTGGTGCATATCTCAGGAGACTGAAGCAGAAGGATCACCTGAACTCAGGTCAAGGCTGCGGTGAGCCATGATCATGCCACTACACTCTCATGCCTGGCTGACATGGTAAGAACCTGACTCAAAACAAAACCCATGTCGGACAGCACTTAGAGTCAACCAGTTGTGAGACAAGTAGCCCCTACTGTTCATGGGGAAACCAAGACAGGATAATTCTGAGCCAAATACAAGTAGTTATAGGTCCTGGTAGGAAACATTTATTGGGTATGTGAGCAGAACTACCCCAAACAAGTTGGACACATGTTCTAAGGTGTCCATTTTTCTTTTCTTTTCTTTTTTTTTTTTTTAGTTGGAGTCTCACTCTGTCGCCCAGACTGGAGTGCAGTGGCCGCTCCTGGCCACCGCAGCCTCGACCCGCTGGGCTCCGGCGATCCTTCCACCTCAGCCTTCCAAGTAGCTGGAACTATAGGCGCGTGCTACCATGCCCGGCTAATTTTTTTATTTATTGTAGAGATGAGGTCTCACCAAGTTGCCCAGGCGGGTCTTGAACCCGCGGGTTCAGGCAGTCCACTCACCTCAGCCTCCCAAAGGCGCGGGATTACAGGCTGAGTCACCGAGCCCGGCTATCCATTTTTCTTAAATCTGGGCGTAGGCTGCCCTTTGGATACTGAGTGATATGGATGTTAGGTTGTCCAGTGTTTGTTCCTGGGAGATGGGTTGATCAGACGACAGCAGACCTGACTCTCTCCTCACCTCAGGCTGGAGGAAAGACCGTGACAATGCCCTGGGCAGGGCACGATGCTCTCTGGACTGACCTGTGGCTCTGAGGACAAAACCTTCAGACTGGAGACCATGATGGTTATTTACTTTCTCTGAGGTGACGGGGTCAGACCACATCTTCGGGTATGGTGGAGGTAGAGGGAGATCGCCCCTAACAGAAAGGGGTGTCCTTTGTCATTCATCCCAGGGCAGGCAAGGAGGAGTGTCTGGGCTGGAAGAGGGAAGGATTTCCTTCTCTCTTCATGGAGAGAGGGAGCCTGGAGATTGCCGCTGTTGGGGCTGGAGTGGCCCTGACCACACAGAGGCCTCTGGATCCCAGACACTTCACTTCTCCTTTGGAGGCAGATAGAAATGACTCTCTAAGTCTGCTTTCTTTATTTCTTAACTCACTAGAACCTGCAGCCAGATGGGCTGTGGGGGTTGTAGAGGGTGATGTTCTTTTCCTGAGGCCTGGCAGAGTCACCAAGTCACAGACCCATGAGCTACAGAGGCAGCATCGAGACAGCAACATGAGAAAGCTGGAGTGGGAGAAGCTTTCTAGAGCTCGTGCAAAGCTGTACACTGGGAAACTTTCAGAAACACTGGAGAAGGGAACTCTATGTTTAGATGTAGGAAGGAAGTATCATTTCATTTTAGCGTTGATAAAGTTTCAACATAGGTTGACGGCATATGAAACACACTCACTTTACAGATGAAGAAACTACCTGGGACCTTGTGAGGAATCTTGACAGACGCATCTGCCTAGACTTTGGGTAAAGGTGGCACAGATAAGGCCAGGTCATACAACCTCCTCCTACCTCATAAAGTGATCAAAAAATAATACAGCAATCAAAAAATAATAAAGAGATTAAAAAATACATTTTTTGAGAAAACTCCAAAGCTAATCAGAGGCAATCCAAGATGGAAAATCGTACAACCTTATAAGACCGCAAAAGTGTCGAGAGGAAAGAAACAGAGCATCCTAGAACAGAATGTTAGTTGTCTCTCTCCACACACACCTGAAGCTGAATGAGGAGAGGCTGGAGAACAAGATCCCAAGAAGTGTCACCACAATTTGGCACAAAGAGGCCAAGAGGCTGAATTGGCAACGTGGGAAGTCTAGGAGAAATCATGGCGAGGAGTCCCTGAGCATCCTCTCGGAAGCCAGCCATGGCTGGAGGAACAGTTGGACTTGCTCTTGTCCAGGCCTCCATGCTGCCCGAGGGGATGACCCAAAGGCCCATGGGAGGACACACACTTGGGTGGAGCAGACCTGGGTGTGGGAGGAGAACAGGGCCAGCTCTGTCTTTTCCCTGCCCCTGTAGCCCTCAGACCTCAGGAAGGCAAGGAGTAAGTCTCACCTAGACCTCAAACTCTAGTATTGAGGGAATGACAGGCAGGTAGAAAAGATATCAAAAGGAATTCGCTCTCATACTCCCAGAACATTATATGGTCTGCCAAGACTCACCTCTACAAAATTAAGAAAGATGGCACGGAAGCTAAGTTGACATACTAGATTTAAAAAAGAACAACACAGCTGGGCTCGGTGGCTCAACCTGTAATCCCGCATCTTTGGGAGGCTGAGGTGAGTGGATTGCCTGAGCTCGCGGGTTTGAGACCCGCCTGGGCAACTTGGTGAGACCTCATCTCCACAATAAATAAAAAATCAGCTGGAAGTGGTAGCGCATGCCTGTAATTCCGGCTACTCGGAAGGCTGAGGCGGAAGGATTGCCAGAGCCCAGCAGGTCGAGGTTGCGGTGGCCGGGAGCGGCCACTGCACTCCAGTCTGGGCGACCGAGTGAGACTCCAACTCAAAAAAAAAAGAACAATACGAAGGAAAAGGCACAGTAAGAGAAGGAAGAAACAAAAAATAAGCAAGAAACACAAAATGAAAAAAAAAACTCATCCAGGCTGAAGAAATCACTGTCCCAGGTTCAGAATGTAAGATTGCTTCACATTATAGAGCCAATAAGAATATTTAATACATAATTAAAAGTCAATTAATTTAATAGCTAATTATAGTAACAATACATTGTATTAACTTAATATATACTTAATTGAAAATATTTAATATACTTTGAAATTTAATAAAACAAGAACCCAAAGATGAGTTGAGAATTTAACCAAATGAAATGGGAAAAAAATTTAGAGCCGAGGGCAAAAATTGAAGATAAAAACAAGTTTTGGCTGGGCTCAGTGGCTCAGCCTGTAATCCCAGCGCTTTGGAAGGCTGAGGTGAGTGGACTGCCTGAGCCTGCGGGTTCCAGACCCGCCTGGGCAACTTGGCGAGACTTCATCTCTACAATAAATCAAAAATCAGCCGGGCATGGTAGTGCGCGCCTGTAGTTCCAGCTACTCGGAAGGCTGAGGCGGAAGGATCGCCGGAGCCCAGCAGATCAAGGCTGCGGTGGCCGGGAGAGGCCACTGCACTCCAGTCTGGGCGACAGAGTGAGACTCCAACTCAAAAAAGAAAAAAGAAAAATTCTTTGGACCGCAGCGTCGAGTGAGCTGGGAGAACACTTTGCACAGTTTGGCCATATACAAAAGTGCATCGTACCCTTTGGCAAAGAGACTGGATTTCACAGATGTGTGGGTTGGATTCAGTTTCTTCAGAACAACTTCAGAATGCACTATAGTAGGAAAATCATATTATCGATGGAGTAAAGCTCCACGTTCAAACTCAAAGACCAAAAGTTTTGTGAACAGCTGATGAAGAGAAAGATTTCTAAGACTATTCCTGCCTATTAAATAGAGTTAATATAACTGAGAAGAAGAAAAAAGAAACTTCAGAGAACTAAATGAATAATCATCATGAATAAGAATAGATGACTATGAAATAAAACAGACAAATATTTTACAAAGTATATATGTAAGAAATGAAAAATGCAGTTATTGAGATAACTAACCATAGTCTTCCTTGTGTTTTTATAGGGGTGTGTGTGTGTGTGTGTGTGTGTGTGTGTGTGTGTGTGTTTATGCACAAATATTCACATGTACAAAGGTAGAAAAAGATTTGGAATAATACATGTCAACTTGTAAATAGTGATGAACTCTGAGATTGGGACTAAGGATTTTTTAAACTTTTCTTATTTTTGCCTATTTGTACCTTCTAACTTTTTAAATTTTATTTTTATTATTATTATTATTATTTTTAGTTGTAGTCTCACTCTGACTCCCAGGCTGGAGTGCAGCTCACAGCCACCCCAGCGTCAACCTGTTGGGCTCTGGCTATCCTTCCACCTGGGCCTTCCAAGTAGCTGGAACTTCAGGCGTATGCCAAGACTCCCAGCTAATTTTTTTTATTTATTGTAGAGACAAGGTCTAGTCTCAAATCCTCGGGCTCAGGCAGTCCTCTCGCCTTGGCTTCCCAAAAGTGTTGGGATTACAGGCTAAGCCACTGAGCACAGCCCTAACTTTTTTTAAAACGTTGAATATGTAATTTTCTTTTTTCTTGAGTCAGAGTTTCACTCTATTGCCCAGGCTGGAGTGCAGTGGCACACTCATAGCCACTGTAGCCTCAACCAGCTGGGCTCAGGTGATCCTTCCGCCTCAGTCTTCCAAGTAGCTAGAACTACAGGCACATGTCACCACACCCAGCTAATTTTTTATTTCTTGTAGAGACAAGGTCTCGCCAAGTTGCCCACGCTGGTCTTGAATCCGTAGGCTTAGGCAATCCTCTCGCCTTCCAAAGTGCTGGGATTACAAGGGTGAGCCACCACGCCCGGCTGTAATGTTTTTATTACAAGAAAAAAGTCAGCCGGGCTCGGTGGCTCAGCCTGTAATCCTGCGCCTTTGGGAGGCTTCGGTGAGTGAATTGCCTGAGCCCGCGGGTTCGAGACCCGCCTGGGCAACTTGGCAAAACCTCATCTCCTACAATAAATCAAAAAATCAGCCAGGTGTGGTAGCACATGCCTGTAATTCCGGCTACTAGGAAGGCTGAGGCGGCAGGATCGCTGGAGCCCAGCAGGTTGAGGCTTCGGTGGCCGGGAGCGGCCACTGCACTCCAGTCTGGGTGATAGAGTGAGACTCCAACTCAAAAAAAAAAAAGAAAAAAAAAGTCACTAAGAGATGTTTAATTTTAAAAGAATGTGGAGTTGGCAGTGACTCTGACTAAGCCAGTGTTGCCACGTGTAAAATAATTATGAATTAAGCTATGAGATTAAAAAAAAATTTTTTTTTAATTTTTTTAGTCAGAGTTGTACTCTTTGCCCAGGCTAGAGTGCAGTGCACGCTTACAGTCACCATAGTCTCTACCTGCTGGGCTCAGGAAATCCTTCGGCCTCAGCCTTCCAAGTAGCTTGAACCACAGGCATGTGCCACTATGCCCAGCTAATTTTTTATTTATCGTAGAGATGAGATCTCGCCACGTTGCCCAGGTTGGTCTCAAATCTCTGGGCTCATGCAGTCCTCTTGCTTCTGCCTCCCAAAGTACTGAGATTTCAGGCATGAGCCACTGTGCTTGATGAGCCATGAGATATTAATAAAATTATATCACGTGAAAATGTTGAGTATATTTTGAACAAATGTTTCGAGCATATTTGGGGTTGTCTGGCTTTATTTAGGCACAATGTGATAGCCAAAGTAATGGCGTGCATCTGTAGTTCCAGCTACTTGGAAGGCTGAGATGGAAGGATCACCTGAACCCAGCAGGTAGAGACTGTGGTGGCCATGATTGTGTCACTGCACTCCAGCCTGGGTGACAACAGAGACTCCAACTAAAAAAAAAAAAAGAGAGAGAGTCAGGCAGTCATCTTCCAGAGTAGTTATCACTGAGATCCAGTAAGAAGTCCACTCAATGCAGAAAAGGCAGACACAACCTCTTATACTCAGGCTCTGCATTAGAGAAATCAAGCAGTATTTTTGAGCCACACATCAAAAGACACAAGGGCAGGTGCTTGAAATTCCAGACACTGATTGAGGCTCAACCTGTTTCTCACATGGGAAACTATGTGGTGTGTCTGGGTGTGAAGAATGATCCTCTTGGGCAACACCAGATAAGGCCACTAGTAGTAAATTAAGATGATTTAAAGAACAGGACCTAAACAGTATTTTTCAATGTGTTATTCCTAACCACCACATCCTAAGGGACTGAATCACAATTGCAATGTAAATAAAAATAACTTTGATTCCAGGCCCCTGCCCCATGGGTCCCTGGCAGGGCTCTGGTATCTCATCAATGCTACCTCAGCTGATAAAGCCTTCCTGGACTTCTCTCTGGGGCCATTTTCCTCTGTGCTTCAATGGGATTGGTAGCAGGTTTTGCCTGAGGGCCAATTTGACCATCACCAAGGCCACTGTTACCAACTCCATACAACATTGCTGGTGTTGGCCATTAGCAACACAGTTCCCCAGATTTTTGTAGTCGCTGCTAATGCCTAGTGAGGACATCACTATCCCATATTGTGCCCCTGTGCCAATTAGACCAGAGAGTACCTTTCCTCAAGACATTGGACTTCTATCAGACAACCATCATGATATTCTGATTTTGTTAGGATGCAACACGTGGCTGCCATTTTCTGGAAAGATTTGTCTTTGGTGTCTACTGTGTTAACGCACTTCCTTGGATATGGCAGAGAACAGCATGCACAGTCTCTGACCATTCTTTGAGGGAGAGATGTCTCTCCTGATCGGTATTTACAGCTTGTTTATAAGGCTCTGAAAGAACCACTCCTGCTCTTTCCATTTTCTCAAGACCTCTGGCTTCCACTACTCAGGACTGGGTCAAAAGTCATCAACCATCAACCACCATCAACCACCCAAGGGGTACACACAAGCGACTCTTCCCCATTAATTTCAAATCTCAGCCTTCTACAGTGGAGTGATTTTTTTTTTTTTTTTTGACCAGCCAGGCATTTTCTTCAGGGGTCCAGGTCACCTTTGTCTTTATTTTTTCTCCTAGATGTATAAACCTATTCGCCTAGAGTCCTGCAGTCAGTCCTTCATTTCTTCAAGGAGTCCTTGCAGATTTTTGTACAAAGTGGATAGCTCAAATCCCATTTGGGTATGGCCAACAATTATCTCTTCCCTCAAGCACAACTGGGGTCCCAGGAGCCTCTGTTGCACAATTGTGACTTGTCAGACATACTCTACCCTCAGCAGCCCAACCTTGACCTGCTTCTCTAAGAGTCCACTCCATCCAAGTCACCTGTTGTCTCTTAGTGTTCATTCACAACAGACGGTATTTAATAACCAAAGCAGGCCAAAGCAATAATGAGGTTTTTGAGCTAAACTAAGAAGCTTCCCCCTCTAAATCTGTACTGGGTTAAATTTCTTAGGAGAAGAACACTTTAAAGAAGCAGAAAGTCAGGTGCAGTGGCTCATGCCTATAATCCCAGCACTTGGAAAGCTGAGGCAGGAAGATCACTTTGGTCCAGGAGTTCAAGACCAGCGTGGGCAACATGATTCTGTCTGTAAAATAATTTTTGGGAAAAAAAAAGCAGCAGACATCAGTCAGGGTTTACTAAGCATCTCTGTGAACAAAGCTCTAGGATAGATATCAAAGAGGTCTAAGACAATCTCCAACTCTTCAGTGGGAATTGTGTCTGACAAATCCATTCAATTCTGATGAATATGTTAGTTTACTTCTAACCTGGAGTAAGTGCAGACCCTACAGGTTAAGGTTTCAGTCCCATAAGACTGCCCCCACTTCAGATACCAATCCAAAGTCCTGGGTTGTCACCAATACTTCTAACCAATCGGCTATAAAGCAGGAGTTCCTACAACCCCCTCCTCAGGTTGGATAATTTGCTAGAAAGACTCACAGAACTCAGGAAAGCATTCAACTTACTACTACTAACGTATCATAAGGAATACAACTCAAAAGCAGTCAAATGGGGCTGGGAATGGTAATCCCAGGACTTTGGGGTGCTGAGGAAGAAGGATCAATTAAGCCCAGGAGTTCAAGACTAGCCTGAGCAACATAGGAAGACCTCGTTTCTACAAAAAAATGAAAAGAGGCAGGGCGTGATGGCTCAAGCCTGTAATCTCAGCACTTTGGGAGGCCAAGGCTAGAGGATTGCCTGAGTCCAGGGGTTCGGGACCAGTCTGGACAAGTTGGTGAGCCCTCGCCTCTACAATAAATAAAAAAATAAGATGAGCATGGTAGCATACACCTGTAGTTGCAGCTACTTGGAAGGCTGAGGTGGAAGGATCACCTGAGCCCAGCAGGTCGAGGCTGCGGTGGCCGTGTGTGTGCCACTGCACTCCAGCCTGGGTGACATAGTGAGACTCCAACTCAAAAAAAAAAAAAAGAAAAAATAGTTGGGCATGATGGTGCGCACCTGTAATCCCAGCTACTTGGGAAGCTGAGGCTGTGGGGAGCCATGATCGTGCCACTGCACTCCAGTCTGGACAATGGAGTGAGACTCAAACTCAAAACAAAAACAAAAAACAGCCAAATGAAGCAACACAGTAGACAAGGTATGGTGGGGATATGGAACTTCCAGCCCAGGATCTCTCCAGACCTCACTGTTAGAGTTTTTATCAGAGATCCCACTACTTAGACATGATTGACCTCTCCATCCCCTCTCCTCTCAAGAGGTCAGGGGCGGGGCTGAAAGTTTCAACCCTCTAGCCCTGCCTAGATCTTTCTGGTGATCAGCTGGCACCCTGAAGCCATATAGAGCCCCCCTAGCCACCAGTCATCTCATTAACATAAAAAAGACACTCATCTCTCTGGGGCATAAAGGCCAAGTATATAGTTATCACAGATGGACAGACTGAGCACCTTCACAGAAAAAGTTTCCAGTTTAGTTTGGAAGATAAGCGTCATCACAGTTTGAAGCTTCTCTGCCACAGTCCCAGTTTACACACATTGTCCCCATGTGATAATGATTCCTACCCCTTTGACTTTTAAGAATGTCACAGTTTGGAAGCCAAAAGTTATACAGTCACCCTAGAGATAAGGCATATTCACGCGAAATGAGAACTTGGAAATCCAGCGTAGAACACACTGTCAAGTGTTGGGTAAAGGATTGTCACACAATCCATGAGGCTGGCTAGCGATCACTGGAGCCCCTATCTAAGGCTCCTTTTCTTACCAGGCCCTGTGCAAAGGCAAAAGGAGAAGCCTCTTTTATCTCCAACTTCTCACTGCATCGAGAGCAACAGAGTCTTAATTCCCAAGAAGCCTTACACAAATGGCCCTTTCCTCACCTACTCCCTCCACCACCCCGCTCCCCCACAGTCCCTTCCTCCCTCGCTCCAAAGCCTCCATGAGCCCATCTTGTTGGTGAGGGCAGAGAACGTTCTCCTGAGGGAAGGAGCTGATGGGACATCCAGCTTGGGTGCCCATGTTCAGCTCAATTATTTGCCCTTTCTGTGGCTGACCCCACTAACCAAATGTCCCCAGAGGGCACTGCAGATGAGGGGGTTTTCCTTTCTGTGTTCTCATGTTTAATTCAACTAGATCCTGGAAGACTTGCCAGGGAGGGCAGACAGAGGGGCAGTATGAGACAGTCAAATTCTGAGACGTCATGCCTTTCCCTAGGCTTGACAGAGGGGAACAGAAAGGGATTCTCCACAGGCCTGAGCTGAGGGGACTGATAAATGCTGGCACACCCGCAACACCTTGGTACCGACATCCTGTATCCTGTCAAAGAATAATTTGCAAAAAGTCAAACATATGGATTTAAACAGATGGCATGAGGGAGTTTTGGGGGGAATGATGGGCCTGTTCTGTATCCTAATTGTGGTAGCAGTGACTAGTCTATATATGGGTTAGAAGTCATAGGGCTGTACATGAAAAAAGAACCCTCAATTTTGCTATGCTAACTTTTCAAAATTTAAATTTAAAACATAGTACTCAGCCAGGCTCGGTGGCTTAGCCTGTAATCCCTTGCCTTTGGGAGGCTGAGGTGAGTGGATTGCCTGAGCCCGCGGGTTCAAGACCCGCCTGGGCAACTTGGCGAGACCTCATCTCTACAATAAATCAAAAAATCAGCCGGGCGTGGTAGCACGTGCCTGTAGTTCTGGCTACTTAGAAGACTGAGGCGGAAGGATCGCCGGAGCCCAGCAGGTCGAGGCTGCGGTGGCCGGGAGCGGCCACTGCACTCCAGTCTGGGCGACAGAGTGAGACTCCAACTCAAAAATAAAAAAAAAAACAAAGCAAAACAAAACAAAAACATGGTACTCATACAAACATATATAAAAAATGTATTTAGCCAGACACAGTGGGATCACACCTGTAATCCCAGCACTTGGGGAGGTCAAGGTGGAAGGATGGCTTGAAGCCAAGAGTTCAAGACCAGCCTGGCCAACATAGTGAGATTTCGTCCCTCAAAAAAAAAAAAAAAAAAAGAAAAGTATTTAACTGATGAATGAGAGAACCAGCAGGTTAATAAGTCTGGCTCAAAAAAGTATAGGAGACATTGAAGTAGCTATAATCAGTGAAGGAAAGAATATTAAAATAATATTGCTAAATTACTTTATACAAAACCTTAGCCTTGTGACTAAAAAATTTTTTTCTGTATCACTATAAAAAGAAGCTTGTGTTGCTATCAGTTTTTTACACCTTCTCATAAAGTTGTAGTAGAATACCTTAACCAACAGAAAATAACAAGCTAGACAAAGGTATACACTCCTAGAAAATAAAAGAATTCCCCACCGCAGGCATGCTAGACAATGCCCAAGCCCAGCATGACTCAAAGGATCTGCAGGAATCTCTTTGTCCCATTTCCAAGTCTTGGACAATTTTTCCTAACTGTCCAGATGAAAGGAAATGGTAATGTGAGGCCCAGAGCTATGCCCGGGGAGGAAACAGGGAGCAGGGCTATTAAAGAAGTGAGAGGCCCAGGGATGTCCTGTGGCCCTAAGGGAATTGGCTGGTCTCCATCCTAGCAGGACACCAGTGGTTTTGAGAACAGGCATTTAGAGAAAGCACTGCAGGGAAGAAAACCAAGAAGGGGTTTCTGGCTCCTCAAACAACCCAGATTATCCTCAGGCCACCAGGTTCTTCCTTACCCCAGAATTCTAGACCTATTGCAGGTGGCACAGGCGTGGGGCCCGGCATCTCTAGGTTTCATGGGCACTATCCCAACCTTCACGACTTTAGGTGGGTTCCTCTGACTTTCTTTTTCAGATATTGGAAATGGAACACAATAACCCTCTCTTCTCAGAAGGGAGTCCCAGAGTGAGCTCAGAGCAGATGTGAAAGTAGACTTGGCCTCCTCTGGACCCTTATGGCTTGTGGGAACAGGCCTTGCCAGCCAGCTCCCCTGGGACAGCATGTGAGTGTGGCTGCATCCTGGTGACCAGCCCCAGGAAACCATAGGATGTCTGCAGCTGCAAGGTCTCCTTTTGTAGGGAAGGGAAAAGCAAAGCTGCTTTCCGGGAGTGCTAAAAATGTGTGTGGTGGTCAGAGCTGGCATGAAGGTTGGAGAGGGAGCGTTGGCTCTGGGGACTGAGTGTATAAGGCAGGGCACAGCAGGATTGTGGGGGCCCTCATTGCTTCTGGGTGGATTCCTGTCATGGGCTTGAGCCAGCAGAGAGAGGTGAGGCAGGAGCCTGTAAACCAAAGGTCCTGAGAAATCCAGGGAGGGGCTGGTAATGGATGGGGCAGGGACAGCCCAGGCTATGATCTGTCCAAGCCCGGCCAGATGCCCTGTTTACAGTTCTGGTCACAGTGGGGCAGCCCAAACTAGAAGCAGCTGAATTCTTCACTCGTGGGTGACTGAACAGAGCATGGGAGAAGCCGATCACTTCCCCTTGACCTTCGCGCCAGCCAACCTCTCTCCCAGGACTTAATAATTCAGTCCTCTCAACCTAGTGGGCCCAGGGCCTGCATCAGGGCTGTGAACTGTGGTTTCTGTTTCCCTGGCTGCCTCTAACACAAGGTCTCTCAGGCTGCCTCCCCACACTTTGAGCTCATTGCAGGGGCCAAGGGAGGTTGTCCCCACAGCTCTGGTTACTGTTCTCTGGCAGCCGCCCAATCTCTCCCCTGGAATGCTGGATTCACACCTCACTGGCCACAGTTCAAAGAAGGGAAGCTCTCATCGCCCTCCCTCCCCCCTGCCCTTGTCATGCTCCCTCTCCCACCCTGTGCCCCAGGTGCCTCTATTCCCAGACCTGAACTCACTGCTAAACAGAAGAATCAGCATGGCAGACAGCAGGACTGCAGCCTCACTCCTTGCTCAGACCCCAGACTCTGTTCTGTAATTGTCATGAAAGCCCAGACCACTGGCATGAAGGTTGGAGAGGGAGCGATGGCTCTGTGGACTGAGTGTATCACGCAGGGCACAGCAGGATCGTGGGGCCCTTATGGCCTCTGGGTGGATTCCTGTCATGGGCTTGAGCCAGGAAAAGTAGCCATTGAAAGAGTCCTCACTAGGCCGGGCTCGGTGGCTCAGCCTGTAATCCCAGCACTTTGGGAGGCCGAGGTGAG
>NW_007258894.1:40792-49061 GCF_000164805.1 Carlito syrichta | reverse complement strand
TCAAAAGAAAGAAAGGAAGGAAGGAAGGAAGGAAGGAAGGAAGGAAGGAAGGAAGGAAGGAAGGAAGGAAGGAAGGAAGGAAGGAAGGAAGGAAGGAAGGAAGGAAGGAAGGAAGAGCCCTCACTCTAGACACAGGCTAGAGCAGAGGGCCAATTGCTGACCTGGGTTCTGGGCTTCCCCAGGGCACCATGCTAGGGAAATCAGGGGTTTGAACAGAGCAGGAGAGGATTCCTGAGAGTGGAACATCTCTCGGGGAGCTGAAGTGTGCTGCTGCTGTGGTGGAGATGGAGCAGGCAAGAAGCTTCTGCCTTAGCACAGGTAATTGCCAGGAAGCAGGAACCCTGGCAGCTGGCAGGCAGTTCAGGGCCCTCAGAAAAGTCTGGAGAGGCCCAGACAGCAGTCAGGAAGAGTTTGGGAATGTAGAAGAGTCAGCGGTCCCTCGAGGACCCCAGAGAGTCTCTTCCCTCTCCGGGCAACAGGAGTCATCTCAGAGAGGCTGAAACTTTCTGTCTCTCTTCAGTGGGAAGAGCCTAGAGGACTGCTTTGCTGACTTTGGCAGCCAGACAGAACCTCCTGGATGAGAGGCAGGGAAAATACCTCTTACACAACCCTAGTTCAATTTTTTGAAAGCCATAGCATGCCACTGACTCATAATGAGATTCCTTTGATCTGAGGGTGCTCCAGAGTTGGTCTGCTTTTCACTAGGTATGAGTGGAAAAACACACAGTTTTTCTCTCTGCTCTCACACCACAACAATCAACACAGATAATTTCAGTGATCAAATGTGTGGGGATTTCTTCCCACCAATAAGCAAGCAAGCAATTCTGCCGTGGACAGCAGCTGGGTGTCCTCCAATTCAGTTCTGACACCAGCTACCTGCAGTAGCACCAGATCCCACAGGCTGAGGGCCTCACCACCCAGGACTGTTTCCCACTGTGATGCCAATTGCAAGCTCCAGGTTATTTTGCTCGTGCTTCTGGCTGGCTGATGATAAATCCGGGTTCCCATGACCCTCTCCTTGGGTTTGATTAATTTGCTAGAGCAGCTCACAGAACTCAAGGAAACATTTAGTTTACCAGATTATTTTATTTTATGTTATTGTTTGAGTTGGAGTCTCACTCTGTCTCCCAGGCTGCAGTGCAGTGGCATGCTCGTGGCCACTGCAGCCTCGACCTGCTGGGCTCAGGTGATCCTTCCACCCCAGCCTTCCAAGTAGCTGGAACTACAGGCGTGTACACAGCTAATTTTTTTTTAATTTATAGTAGAGACAAGGTCTGACCAAGTTGACCAGGCTGGTCTCAAACCCCTAGGCTCAGGCAATCCTCTCACCTTGGCCTCCCAAAGTGCTAGGATTACAGGCTTGAGTCACTGCGCCCAGCCTAGTTTACCAGTTTATTATAGAGCGCATTACAAAGGATACAGATGAAGAGATGCATAGGGTAAGGTATGGAGGGAGGAAGGGGCATAGAGCTTCCATGCCCTCTCTGGGTGCACCACCCTCTGGGAACCTCCACACTGCGTTCAGTTATCTGTAAGTTCTCTGAACTCTGACCTTTTGAGTTTTTATGGAGGCTTCATGTTGTAAGCATGATTGATCAAACCATTGGCCATTGGTGATCAACCCAACCTTTAGCCTTTCTCCCCTCCCCAGAGGCTGAGGGGGGTGATATCATTTGGATATCTGTCCCCTTCAAATCTCATGTTGCAATTTAAGCCCCAGGTAGGAGGTATTTTGGGTCACAGAAGTGGATCCCTCATAAATGGCTTGGGGCTATCACGAAGGCAATGAGTGAGTTCTCACTCTATTAGCTTATGTGAGAGTTGGTTGTTCAAAAGAGCCTGCACTTCCTCCCTTCCCTCTTACCACTTTTCTCCAAGTGACATTCCTGTTCTCTCTTTGCCTTCCCCCATGAGTGGAAGCAGCCTGAGGTCCTCAACAGAAGCAGATGCTAGCACTATGCTTCTTGAACAGCCTGCAGAGCCATGAGCCAAATAAACCTCTTTATAAATTACCCAGACTCAGGTTTGCTTTATGACAAAGCAAAATGAATACAGGGGCTAGGCTGCAGATCCCATCCCTCTGATCCTGACTTGGTCTTTCTGGTAACCAGCCACCATCATGAAGCTACTGGGGGCTGTCAGTTACCTCATTAGCATACAAAAAGATATCACTTTGGAGATCCCAAGGATTTTAGAAGTTGTATGCCAGGAGACTGGACAAATGGGCAAAGACCAAACGTATATTTCGTTAGAGCACACTAGGCCTTGTCTTTTCACTAGAAGAGATTCCCTTACCCTGTGTAACTGGGCAGCAGGCCTGGGCCAGTTCTTCATGCTCCTTGCGAGGTGGGAATTAGCACTCCAAGACCACTCAGGCTCTAAGATTAAGTAACCACTGCTAAATTATTTGCCTCCACCTTTCTGTCAATTATCTTTCTGGACTCAAATGTAGGTTGTCCCATTTCACTGCTAAAAGTAATTTGGAAGCCAGTCACAAAAGACTACATAGAGTATGATTCCATTTACGTGAAATGTTCAGAATAGGCAAGTCCATAGAGACAGAAAGTAGATTAGCGGTTGCCTAGAGCTGGAGGATGGTTGGGAACTGGTGGCCTAAGGTTCCAGGATTTCTTTATAAAGTGGTGAAAATGTTCTAAAATTGATTGTGAAGATGATTGCGCAACTCTGTGAATGTACTAAAAACCACTGAATTGAATTGTGTACTTTAGATGGGTGAACTATAAACTCTCTCAGTAGAGTTATTAGGAAAAAAGAGAAATGTTGGCAGATTCTGACTCACAAGATGATCTTTCTTTTTTTTTTTTTTTTTTGAGTTAGAGTCTCACTCTGTCACCCAGCCTGGAGTGCAGTGGCCGCTCTCCGCCACCGCAGCCTCGACCTGCTGGGCGCCGGCAATCCTTCCGCCTCAGCCTTCCGAGTAGCTGGAACTACACAGGTGCGCGCTACCATGTCCAGCTGATTTTTAAAAAAATTTATTTATTGTAGAGATGAGGTCTCGCCAAGTTGCCCAGGCGGGTCTCGAACCCTCGGGCTCAGGCAATTCACTCACCTCAGCCTCCCAAGGCGCTGGATTACAGGCTGAGCCACCGAGCCCGAAGATGATCTTTCATTTGCCATTTTGCATATGGGCATATGCAATGTTTGTGTCCACTCAAGGTCACAAAGGCCCAGCTGAGATCTCACCTGCCTCGTCCAGCTATGAGTGTGGAAGGGAAATAAGCTATTTGGGATGTCAAGAACATGACAGGAAGTGATAGGGTAAGGTATGGAGGGAGGAAGGGGCCTGAGTTCCTGCGGCAGAGGCACTAGATGGAGGGAGGACGAAATCATGGAAGTCTACCTTGCACCCTAGCCCAGACTTGGGCACCCAGAACTATAGGCTTACACTGGGTTGGTGGTGAAATGAGGCCTCCATTGCCCTAGAGAAATCAACAGAAGATCTCTCAAAGCTGTACCTCCGCCTCTCTTGGGGGTGGTGCCAGGGCCTCTGGGCAGTCAGTGTGCCTTAAGTTATTGATTCCCTTTGTTGGATGGGTCCTGGCTGGTAAGCTCAGGCTGTTCACGACCTGGTCTGGGGCTCCAAACTTTCTCCAGATGACATCAGTGAGCCATGTTATGCCGAAAGGTGAAAATGGTTGCCTGAAATGGTAGCCTAGCCCAGTGGTTCTCCAAGGGTGGTGCCAGGACCAGCAGCAACAGGATTACTTGGGAACTTTTCAGGAATGTAAATTCTCAGGCCACCCCAGGCCTACTGAATTGGAAACTCAGGGGTGGGGCCCAGCAATCTGTGTTTTAACAAGCCGTCCAGGGCATTTAATGACTAATGCACATTAAAATTTGAGAACCATGGCATAGATCCTGAGGTCCATGAGGCATTTGCCTTGCTCTGGACTGTATCCTCAGCACTGGCAAGGTCTGCCTAGTATGCAGGAAGCAGTCATGAAGATTTTGTTGAATAAGTGAATGAATGAATGAATGGCTTAGCTCCGTTCGTCACTGACTGCTTCTCTGCAACCAGCTGCCAACCAGGACATCTGTAAGCTGATAAAAAGAGAAGGGTGTGGGTATATCTGATAATTCACTCCAGCTTCTTGTTGGCTCAGTTTAGCCTCTGAATTATTAAGCAGGACTCACAGGCCATTTCACGTGTCCTTTTTAGAGATGAGGCCCTGGCTTTTTGACAATTTTTTTTTTCTAACCTCCAGGAACAAAAGCACTTTCCATGTGATTTCAGAACCAAGCTTTCCCACTACATCATTCTGGCCCTGGGAGGAAAAGGAGGATGCAGCTGGAAGGATGTTTTTGCATTTTCAAGTTAAAATGTCCCCAAATTATTATACATCTGGCTCTAAGGAGTACCAAGAAATACAAGCCAAGCGTTTCTTAGAAATCCTGGAGGGATGGGCAGGTTACGCATGCAAACAACAGACCTGTTTCCAGTCCACAGTCAGTGGCCAAGGCTGGTGGAGTTTGGTGCCTTCTTTTCCCTGGTTCTGGATTATGGGCTGACTTTTCTCTGGTACTGCCACCTTCTTCAAATGTCCCAAGGCCAGGATTTCTTTGGGTTCACACCTTCCAAAACTACCCACTCTGTTACCCAACCCAGTGCCCTTTCTCCTGTAACCACACACATTTCAGCTGGTGAGATACTGGCCTCAGACAGCCTGGGCATGATGCCAGGACACCCAGGCATCGCCTGTTTCGGGAGCACCTGGCTCCCTGCCACGAGCCCCACCCTTGCAAGGTCACCACACTTAACTGACAGGCACTAACTGCCCTCTGAGGCCATCTCACTTCCAAAGAATATCCAGCACCTTCTCTTTTTAGACCTGAGTTCCTGCAGCAGTCTGTTGGAACAACCCGGCTAAGAAATGTTTCTGGGCTGTGGGCTCATAATGAAAAAATGAAGTAGCCCTCTCCTTCGAATGGGTAACGAGGGCCTAAGTCCTGGGGTTTGGGCTTCCCCAGCCCGGAGAGGTGAAGCCTTTACTTTTATCAAGTGGATGAAGAGCTGGTGAACAGCTTGGAAGGAAGTTAGAGAGGGGAGCAGTCGAAGGGGTAGGCAGGACTCAGAGATCTGCACCCCAAGAGTGACAGGTCCTGAAGGTGAGAGACTGTGGCACCAGAGGCAGGGGCCTGAGAACCTCCACAAAGACTTGTCCTCGCTTAGTCTGAAGGGGAAAGAGCCATGAGCTCGGACAAGATCACGAGGGCTGTAGAAAATGGCACGAAGAGGGGCAGCTAATGTGGACTGGAGATGGGGCTTGGCTCCAAGGCAGCATCAAGCTGGGAGTGGAAGCGGAGGGAGGGAACCCTAAGCAATGACAGTGACGGTGACTGTTTTTCCTAGTGAGTGGGGGCTGGATGAGATTTGATTTGTCACTCCTCACGCTTTGGGATCATGAAGAATTTCTCGCCTCTCCAATAGACTGTAAGCTCATAGCGACAGGGGACGGGTCTTTTACTTCTTATAGTATACTCTGTCTCTGGCACTTAGTGACAAGACAGAGTAATGGATTGACTGAGAAGGTATTATCATTTCTGTGTGGCATTTTCTTCTTCTGATTCTCCTCCTCTTCCCTCTCTTCTTTTTTCTCTTCCTACTCCCCCTCTTCTACAGTTTTTTTTTTTTTTGAGTTGGAGTCTCACTCTGTCACCCAGACTGGAGTGCAGTGGCCACTCCCAGCCACCGCAGCCTTGACCTGCTGGGCTCCGGCGATCCTGCCACATCAGCCTTCCAAGTAGCCGGAACTACAGGCACGCGCCACTACATTTGCTAATTTTTTATTTATTGTAGAGATAAGGTCTTGCCAAGTTGCCCGGGCTGGTCTTGAACACCCAGGTTCAGGCAGTCCTCTCACTCAGCTCCACAAAGTCCTGGGATTATAGGCATGAACCACTGTGCCCGACCCCTATTCCACTTTTTAGAAAACCACCAAACTGTTTTCCAAAGTGGTCGTACTAGTTTACATTTCTACCAGCAATGCATGAGAGTTCCAGTTGTTCCACATACTTGTCAACATTTGGTTTTGTCAGTCTTCTTAATCTTAGTCATTCTAGTGGATAGGTAGTGGTATTGTAGTTTTAATGTGCATGTCTCTGATGATTAATGATGTTGAGCACCTTTTAAATGTGTTTATTAGGCATGCATATATTTTCTTTTAGGGAGCGTCTGGTCAAATCTTTTGCTCACAGTTTTGAGGCAGACTTTATTTTGGAATAACCAGATTTACAGAAAAGTTGTAGAGATAATACAGAGAGTTCCAATATACCTTCCAGCAGTCCCTACCGTTTAGCACCTTACCAGGCATTCAAGACCTAGGTTCTGGTGACCCGGATCCTCCCACTTCACCGAGGAGCCTACTGTCTGTCTCAACAAGGCTAGCTGACTCTGGGATCAAGAAAGTGTGACCTTCACCTCAAAGACAACGTTTCAGTAAAGGGGCTGGATGGGATTCTCAGGGTGAAGGGCAAGACCTCCAGAACAGGTGGCAGCGCCATCTCTGTGACCATTTGCTAAAAGGCATTCATGTGTCTGATGGACTTTGGTCTCTGACTTGCTTTCAGTGACGCAAACAGCCAGAGAAGATTGGTGTGAACTCTGGTGGGTCCCATACAAGGATTGCTGAATGGCCAAATCAGTTTAGGTCGGTTCACACCAGAAGGAGAAGGAAAAGAACCACTGCAGGCAAAACAACTGAGTTATGGCAGGGATGTCTTCAAAATGAGAATTCTAACTGAAGGAAGAAGGACTTCCCTGGTTAAGAGAGTGTGGCTCACATCAGGCCACAGCTCTGCGCAGTTGGGATGAGACCCTGGGCCTGAGATCAAACTCCTCCTTTATGGCTCCTCCCCCATCCCACTGCTAAGACGCTCCCAGATCTGACCCCGCTTCCCTTCCAACAAAATCCTTCTGTCAGAATTTTCTCTCTAAAATCAGGACCCACCTCTGAGTGTCTTTTCCTCTTGATAATGTACCCTTTAACCAGGGCCAGAGGAGCCTCTGGCCTTCCAAGAGAGGAATGCCTGGCTAGGTGGGATGAGTACTGCTGGGGAGCTGTGCCTTTTTTTTTTTTTTTTTAAGTCAGAGTCTCACTCTGTTGCCCAGTCTGGAGTGCAATGGCATGCTCACGGCCACCGCAACCTCGGACTCTGGTGATCCTTCCGCCTCAGCCTTCTAAGTAGCTGGAACCACAGGCAAGTGCCACCATGCCTGGTTAATTTTTTGATTTATTGTAGAGACAATGTCTCACCATGTTGCTCAGGCTGGTCTAGAACCCCTGAGCTCAAGCAATCCTCTTGCCTCAGCCTTCCAAATTGCTAGGATTACAGGCTTGAGCCACCGCACCCAGCTGTGGCTGTGCCTTTGAAGGACTCCAGGAAAGGCCACTGTGCAGCCTTATTCAGCCTTTATCCTGGATTTTATTCATTATTATACAAGCAACTTTTTATTTTGAGTTAGGGTCTCACACTGTCACCAGGCTTGAGTGCAGTGGCACAATCACATTAACCACAGCCTCGATCTCCTGGGTTTAGGTGATCCTTCTGTCTCAGCCTCCTGAGTAGTTGGGACTACAGGTGCACACCACTATGCCCAGCTAATATTTAAAATTATTTTGTAGGGACAAGGTTTCGTTATGTTGCCCAGGCTGGACAAGCAACTCTAATTGATGGATTCAAATCAGAAATATGGAAAAACAGGCCGGGCTCAGTGGCTCAGTCTCAGTAATCACGCGCTTTGGGAGGCCGAGGTGAGTGAATTGCCTGAGCCCGCAGGTTCGAGACCCACCTGGGCAACTTGGTGAGACCTCATCTCTACAATAAATCAAAAAAATTAGCCAGATGTGGTAGCGCACGCCTGTAGTTCCAGCTACTTGGAAGGCTGAGGCAGAAGGATTGATGGAGCCCAGCGGGTCGAGGCTGGGGTGGCCGGGAGCGGCCACTGCACTCCAGTCTGGGTGACAGAGTGAGACTCCAACAACAACAACAAAAAAAGAAATATGGAAAAACAGCCCAGTGCAGTGACTCATGCCTATAATCCCATACTTTTGAGAGGCTGAGGCAAGAAAATTGCTTGAGCCTAGGAATTCAAGATCAGCCTGGGCAACATAGTGAGATCGTGTCTTTAAAAAAATTAAAACAAAAGGACTCGGTGGCTCAACCTGTAATCCCAGCACTTTGGGAGGCTGAGGTAAGTGGATTGCCTGAGCCCGCGGATTCAAGACCTGCCTGGGCAACTTGGCGAGAC
>NW_007258894.1:37869-40637 GCF_000164805.1 Carlito syrichta | reverse complement strand
AAAAAAAAAAAAAAAAAATTAGGCAGGTGTGGTGTTGCATGTCTGTAGTGTCAGCTATTGGGAGGCTGAGGTGGAAGAATCGCCTGAGCCCTAGAGGTTGAGGCTGTGGTAAGCTGTGATCCTGTTACTGCTGCACTCCAGCCTGAGTGACAGAATGAGATCTTGACTTGGAAAAAAATATGGAAAAACAAAGAGAAAACAACCAAAGTCTCACCCACTGGCAAGGGTCTTATACAGATATTTCTCCAAGGAAGATAAATGAATTTAGACCATAGCAGACATCTTTCCAGTTCTATATTACATAAATACATACCTTTTAAAATGAAAATATATTTATATTATTTGTTAGTCTTCATTTGTCACATAACATTTCATTGTATACCAGGCCATGTCAATAGATATAGATCTACATAGCTACATTTTTTTTTTTTTGAGTTGGAGTCTCACTCTGTTGCCCAGGCTAGAGTGCAGTAGCATGCTCATGGCCACCACAGCCTCAACCTGCTGGGCTCAGGAGATCTTTCCGCCTCAGTCTTCCAAATAGCTGGAACTACAGGAGCATACTACCACACCTGGCTAATTTTTTGATTTATTGTAGAGATGAGGTCTCACCAAGTTGCCCAGGTTGGTCTTGAACCCCTGAGCTCAGGCAATTCTCTCACCTCGGCCTCCCAAAGTGCTAAGATTTTTTAAATTTTATTTATTTATCTATTTATTTATTTATTTGAGTTGGAGTCTACTCAGGCACCCAGACTAGAATACAGTGGCATGCTCATGGCCACCGCAGCCTCGACCTGCTGGGATCTGAGGATCCTTCCGCCTCAGCCTTCCAAGTAGCTGGAACTACAGGCGCACGCTACCACGCCCGGCTAATTTTTTGATTTATTGTAGAGATGAGGTCTCGCCAAGTTGGCCAGGAGGGTCTCGAACCCACGGGCTCAGGCAATTCGCTCACCTCGGCCTCCCAAGGTTCAGGATTACAGGCTGAGCCACTGAGCCCGGCCCCAAAGTGCTAAGATTATAGGTTTGAGCCACGACGCCCAGTGTGCTTCTTTTTGTTTGTTTTGAGTCAGAGTCTTACTCTGTCACCCAGGCTGGAGTGCACTGGCACACTCACAGCCACCACAGCCCTGACCTGCCTGAGCTCAGACGATCTTTCTGCCTCAGGCTTTCAAGTAACTGGAATTACAGGCATGCTCGATCATACCTGGCTAATTTTTCGATTTATTGTAGAGACGAGGTCTCGCCATGTTGTCTAGGCAGGTCTCAAACCCTGGGGGCTCAGGCAATCTTCTCATCTCTGCCTCCCAAAGTGCTGGGATTCCAGGCATGAGTCACCATGTCCAGCTCATATCTACATTTGAGGCTACATATAGTCTGTCATATAGTTACAATTATTTAGCCAGTTTATTATTGTTAGATATTTAGGCTGTTGCTAGTTTTTTTTACTATCTATCAACAGTACTCTTGAATATTCCTCTCGGTTACTTTTCTAATTATTCCTTTAAGATACATTTCAAGAAAGAGGACTGAATTTTTAAGATATTGAGAAATTGTCAAATTGACCCCCAGAAGTCTGTGTGGTTTTCCTGCCCACCCAGAAAGCCAAGCCCTCAAATCCCCTTCAACACTGGGCTGCTGCATTATCCCATTTCATTTTCTAGAGCTCCCAACCCTCCTAAGCCATCTTCTCTCTGGGGGGGAAGTCTGTAATTTCCCAAATATCTATTCATTTCCTGAATATCTGTTTGATTTATTTTATTATTATTGAATATTTTGATATTTATTTTAAATGATTAAATGTCTGTATTGTGTCCGAATTTACTCTTCACAGCACCCTGGGAAGTAGATATGATACCCCTTTCACAGATGACAAAACCAAATCTCAGAGGTCATTGAACTATAAGTGGCAGAACCAGGTTTCAAACCCACAGCGATCGCATTCTGAAGTTCACACACTTTGCATTCAGAACAGGGGATCATGCTTATTTGTCTTTCCCTTGGACTTTTTTGAAATCACTCTTCCTGAAGTCTAGGTTGCATGGACTATTCACATTTCACATGCTCTTCCCTAAATATCATGCATGAGCTTGTTCCTTGTTGACCGGGATTGAGTTCCAAACAATAATTCCCTTGACATCCCCTACATCTAAGAGAGCACTGAGTCCCTCCCAAGATGCCCAGGCCCTGCAGTGAGTCCATCTGGGTAAGTGGGATTGTCATTAAAAACCAGCTTCAGCCAAGAGAACAACTCGGAGCTAAAGGTGCCACAGAAACTGAGAACCACAGGATACTTGGAAAAACTAGGAGATTTCTTTTAACAGTGAGGTTTCATCTGAGTTGTGCCAAAAAATTTTGATGGCAATTTTCCAGAACAACTCAAATTGAAGACCAATGTGTGTTTAATAAGAATTTGGCTCCTAAGACTGCAGCGTTCTTGTAACTGAAATGAGAGCCGCAGCAGGTGATTTTCAAAGCTGTTGCAGAGCAAAGGACTAAGTGGATTCCAGTGTGATGAGCAAACAACGTGCCCTCACAGGCTCGTCAGATCCTCCAACATGCTAAGCTAATCATAGTCCCACTTTATAGGTTAAGAAATTGAGGCTAGCCGGGCTCGGTGGCTCAGCCTGTAATCCCGTGCCTTTGGGAGGCTCAGGTGAGTGAATTGCCTGAGCCCGCGGGTTCGAGACCTGCCTGGGCAACTTGGCGAGACCTCATCTCTACAATAAATCAAAAAATCAGCCGGGCGTGGTAGCATGCGCCTGTAT
>NW_007258894.1:26325-37849 GCF_000164805.1 Carlito syrichta | reverse complement strand
TCCATGCGCCTGTAGTTCCAGCTACTCGGAAGGCTGAGGCGGAAGGATCGCCGGAGCCCAGCAGGTCGAGACTGCGGTGGCCAGGAGCAGCCACTGCACTCCAGTCTGGGTGACGGAGTGAGACACCAACTCAAAAAAAAAGAAAAGAAATTGAGGCTGCCGGGGCACAGTGGCTCAAGCCTGTTATCCCAGCACTTTGTGAGGACGAGGCGAGAGGATTACCTGAGTCCACGGGATCAAGGCCAGCCTGAGCAACCTGGCGAGACTTATCTCTACAATAAATCAAAAAATTAGCCGGGCTCAGTGGCTCAGCCTGTAATCCTGTGCTTTGGGAGGCTGAGGTGAGTGGATTGCCTGAGCCCGCAGGTTCGAGACCCACCTGGGCAACCTGGCAAGACTTATCTCTACAATAAATCAAAAAATTAGCCGGGCTCAGTGGCTCAGCCTGTAATCCTGCGCTTTGGGAGGCTGAGGTGAGTGGATTGCCTGAGCCCGCAGGTTCAAGACCCACCTGGGCAACTTGGCGAGATCTCATCTCAACAATAAATCAAAAATTAGCCGGGCATGGTAGCGCATGCCTGTAGTTCCAGCTACTCAGAAGGCTGAGGCGGAAGGATCGCCTGAGCCCAGCAGGTAGAGGCTGCAGTGGCCAGGAGCGGCCACTGCACTCCAGTCTGGGCAACAGAGTGAGACTCCAACTCAAAAAAATAAATAAATAAATAAAATAAAATAAAAAAATTAGCTGGACATGGGTGCACGCCTGTAGTTCTAGCTACTTGGAAGGCTGAGGTGGAAGGATCACCTGAGTCCAGCAGGTAGAGGCTGCAGTGACTGTGAGTGTGCCACTGCACTCCAGCCTGGGTGACAGTGGGACTCCAGCTCAAAAAAATTAAATACGTAACTACAGGGTGCAGATCCTTCGTGCTCTTCACATGCTTTGGCTACAATCCCCTGGGGCTGTTCCCTGCTTTACTTACTTCTCAGCCCTGGGGCCTTTGGGCCTGCAACCTCTTCTACTTAGTCTCCTTTTAGCACGTTTCACTTTATTCTGATTATCTATTGCTGCAGGACAAACTATTCCAAGATAAGCAACATCAAACAACCATTATTTTTATGCTCCGGATTCTGTGAGTTAGGCATCTGGTTAAGGCACATGTGGTGTGTCTTTTCTCTACATCATAATACCTGGGGTCACCAAACATGCAGGGATGACTCCAAGGGCTGGGTGCAGAAATCATGTAGAACTGCACTGTCTAATACAGTAGCCACCAGACGCATGTGGCTATGGAAATGTCAATTCAAATTAGTTAAAATTAAGTGAGTTTTTTCTTTTTTTTGAGTTGGAATCTCACTTTGTGGCCCAGACTGAAGTAGAGTGCAGTGGCCGCTCCCGGCCACCGCAGCCTCAACCTGCTGGGCTCCGGCAATCCTTCTGCCTCAGCCTTTCAAAGTAGATGGAACTACAGGTGCGCACTACCACGCCCGGCTAATTTTTGACTTATTGTAGAGATGAGGTCTCGCCAAGTTGCCCAGGTGGGTCTCGAACCTGCGGGCTCAGGCGATCCACTCACCTCAGCCTCCCAAAGGCGCAGGATTACAGGCTGAGCCACCGAGCCCGGCTTAAGCGAGATTTAAAATTCAGTTACTGGCTGGGTCCCGTGGCTGATGCCTATAATCCCAGCACTTTAGGAGGCTGAGGCAGGAGGATTGCTTGAGTTCAAGCGTTCAAGACCAGCTTTGGCAACATAGCGAAACCTCGTCTCCACAAAAAATTTAAAAATTAGCTGGGCATGGTGGTGCATGCCTGTAGTCCCAGCTACTTGGAGGCTGAGGCAGAAGGATCACCTGAGCCCAGGCAGTTGGGGCTGCAGTGAACTGTGATTGTGTCTCTGTACTCCAACCTGGGTAAAAGAGTGAGACCGCAGCTCAAAAAAAAATTGGTTACCAAGGGGCACTAGTCACATTTTTTTTTTTGAGTTGGAGTCTCGCTCTATCGCCCAGACTGGAGTGCAGTGGCACGCTCCTGGCCACTGCAGCCTCGACTTACTGGGCTCCGGCGATCCTTCTGCCTCAGCTTTCCAAGTAGCTGGAACTACAGGCGCGTGCTACCACACCCAGCTAATTTTTTGTTGTTGTTTTATTGTAGAGATGAGGTCTTGCCAAGTTGCCCGGGCAGGTCTTGAACCCGCGGGGTCAGGCAATTCACTCACCTCTGCCTCCCAAAGCGTGGAATTACAGACTGAGCCACCAAGCCCGGCTGACTAGTCACATTTTAAGGCTCAAAAGCCACATGTGGCTAGTCTCTACCATATTGTACAGTACAGATACTGAACATTTCCATGGTCATGGAAAGTTCTCTTGAGGCCTGGCTCGGTGGCTCAGCCTATAATCCCAGCACTTTGGGAGGCCGAGGCGATGGATTGCCTGAGCCTGCGGGTTCGAGACCTGCCTGGGCAACTTGGTGAGACCTCATCTCCACAATTACAAAAGTCAAAAATTAGCCGGGCGTGGTAGCGTGCACCTGTAGTTCCGGTTACTGGGAAGGCTGAGGCAGGAGGTTCGCAGGAGCCCAGCAGGTCGAGGCTGCGGTGGCCGGGAGTGGCCACTCCACTCCAGTCTGGGCAACAGAGTGAGACTCCAATTCAAAGACAAACAAACAAACAAAAAAAGAAAGTTCTGTTGGTAAGTCTGCTCTGGAGGCATCTCTCCTCACATGCCCGTACCTGGGTTGGCATGACTTGAAGGCTGGAATTCTGCTGAGATCTTTGGCTTGTGCTTCTCACAACATGGCTGCTAGTTTCCTGGAGGGAATATCAGTCGAGCAAGGGTTCTATCAGATCAAGGTGGAAGCTCAAGGCTTCTCCTAACCCAGCCTTGTGCAGCTCTTCTGTCACATTCTTTTGGTTACTCACCAATAGGATTTCCAGGTAAAATGCAAATATTGCATGGGACATATTTATACACACACACAAAATCACATTTGCTATTGACCTGAAATTAAAATTTAACTGGGTGTATTTTCTTTCTTTCTTTCTTTCTTTTTTTTTTGAGAAAGCAGGATTTATTGAGTGGACAGAAAAGCCCCCATAGTGGGAGGGGACCCAAAGGGGTTGCCCAAGTATTTTCACTTGCTAAATCTGGCAACCTCACACAGGACTCACTAAGGTCAGTCAGATTCAAGGGGAGGAATATTTGACCCATCCCTTGAAAAGGGGATGGCAAGGTCACATTGCAGAATAGCATGAGGGATGGAAAATATTATTGTGGCCATCTTTGGAAAATACATTCTGCCACATGCTGCAAGGGAGTCCTCACAAAGTTAAGGTTAGAGAATTTCATGGCTCTCCATTACCTAAAAGATGACATTCAAGTTTCATGGCCTGGATGGATATAATTGGAAGAAAAGATCTGCTTTTATCCTTTTCTCCTTTCACTCTGAGCTTTGAGGCCAAGTGTCCTCAGATACTAGCTCTAAACCCCATTGTCAATAGGCATTTGTCTCTGACAACTCCATGGCTAAAATTAATTACATATTCTGAAAACAGATACTCCATCGCACCATTGCAGACAATGTTTCTTCTAAAGCAAGGCCTCCTGAGGTGATGATGTACTGTGGACATTGAATAATCAGGAAATTTATGCTAGGGACAAATGGCTTCCCATCTGGAGCTCCTAGAGGTCCAGTTTGGCAAGGGAAACTCTCGGGTGCATATCTCCCTATAATTCAACACAACAACACCCTACAGGCACAGCAATGCTTCCCGGAGACACAGATTACCCCCTCTGGCCAATACCAGGCATAAGTGTATCCTGCACAACAATTGGTGCTATCGGATCATATGAAGTTATAGGTGTTCTGTTGAGGCCTGCAAAGGTAAGGTCACTCTCAATGTCAAGCCCTAGACAGCCTGGAGAAGAGTATTTTTCTCTCATGTTCTTGTTCTACCTAAGAAACAAAATGCCCTAGGAGTCTGGGAGGTTATTTTTCAGTGGAGAGTGTTAAGATGTATGACCCTTGTGGAGACCAGTTAGGAACCAGGAAATAAGGACCTTCACAGATAAAAAGTGACTTTAATGAATCACTTCACTGAGACTCATGATGTGCTCTGTGCTTCTTTTCATCATTTTGGACGTGTATGAAGAGGGTGCTGGGACCAAGAGGGGAACAGCAAGTTCATCATAAAATGTTAAGTGAAAATAGGATATTAAACTAAGTTATACACAGACACATATATACCCACACATTCTGTGACTGGGCTAAGGAATGTACAGATAATAGGTAAAACACTATTTCTGGGGGTGGCCATGAGGGTGTTTCTGGAAGAGGTTAGCATTTCAATCAATAGACTGGGTAGGCGGGGCTCGGTGGCTCAGCCTGTAATCCCAGCACTTTGAGAGGCTGAGGTGAGTGGATTGCCTGAGCCTGCTGGTTCGAGACCCGCCCGGGCAACTTGATGAGAACTCATCTCTACAATAAATCAAAAATTAGCTGGGCGTGGTAGCGCGCGCCTGTAGTTCCAGCTACTTGGAAGGCTGAGGCGGAAGGATCGCCAGAGCCCAGCAGGTTGAGGCTGCGGTGGTCGGGAGCGGCCACTGCACTCCAGTCTGGGTGACAGAGTGAGACTCCAACTCAAAAAAAAAAAAAAAAAATAGACTGGGTAAAAAAGATGCCCTCACCAATGTGGGTGGGCATCATCCAATCTGTTGGGGACCCAAATAGAACAAAAAGGTAGAAGATGGGTGAATTCACTCTCCCTCCTAAAGCTGGGACAGCCATCTTCTCCCGCCCTCCGTCACCGGCACTTCTGGTTCCCAGGCTTTCAGACTTGGACTTGGGACTTAGGCCATCATCTTTTCAGTTCTTAGGCCTTCAGACTCAAACCAGGATTTACATCCTCAGTCCCAGCTCCACCCCCACCCCCACCCCTGAAACTGTTCTAGGCCCTCAGGTTAGGACGAAGTCTGACACCATTGGCTGCCTGGGTTCTCGGGCCTTGGAGCTTGGACTGGAACTACACCATTGAATTTCCTGGGTTTCTGAAACAGGAAAAACCAACCTGTTCTTCCTACTCTCTCACACATTCGCCACTTGATGCAAATACTTTGCCTCTGGTCACCAAAATGTGTAGGATTCTTCCGCACCAATAACCCATTCTCCGCTAGACACCATCTGGGTATCTACAATTTATTTATTTATTTTTATTTTTTATTTTTTTGAGTTGGAGTCTCACTCTGTCGCCCAGACTGGAGTGCAGTGGCTGCTCGCGGCCACCGCAGCCTCGCCCTGCTGGGCTCCAGCGATCCTTCTGCCTCAGGCTTCCAAGTAGCCAGAATTACAGGCGCTCGCTACCACACCCTGCTGATTTTTTGATTTATTGTAGAGATGAGGTCTCGCTGCCCAGGCAGGTCTCGAACCCGCGGGCTAAGCCTCCCAAAGGCGCGGGATTACAGGCTGAGCCACCGAACCCGGCTGGGTATCTACAATTTAACTCAATTCTGACACCATCTACCTGGAGTTAGAGTCAGATACCACAGGCTAAGGGCTCAGTTTCATAAGAAGTCCCATAAGACTGCCCCCTCCTCAGATGCAGGTCACAAGTTCTCTATGTTGAGATCTGTATGCCTGACCAACCGGCCAGAAGTCAGGAGTTTCCATTAACCTCTCCTCACGTTCAATTAATTTGCTAGGATGGCTTACAAAAACCAGGGAAACAACTTGCACTTACCTATCATAAAGAATGTTGCAAAGGATACAGACGGACAGCGAAAGGGAAGAAATGCAAAGGGCCAGGGATGTGGGAAGAGGCATGGAGCTCTATCCCCTCTCCAGCACGCCTCCCTCTAGACACCTTCACTTGTTCAGCAACCCAGAAGCTCTCTGAGCCCTAGAGTTCAGGGGTTTTATAGAGGCTTTATCACATAGGCATGATCGAATAGTAACTCAATCTTCAGTCCCTCTCCCCTTCCCAGAGAATGGGAGTGGGCCCACAGGTTCCAAGTTTCTAATCATGGCTTGGTCTTTCTGGTGGCCAGCCCCCCTTCAGAAGCCCACCCAGAGTCACCTCATGAGAACAAAAGATGCTCCTTCCACTCAGGAAATTCCAAAGGATTAGGAGCTCTGTGCCAGGAACTGGGGGCAGAGACCAAACATGTGTTTCTTAATATATCACAATCTCCAGCTCGCATATGGCAGATCGTGGGACTTCTCAGCCTCCATAATCACGTGAACCAATCCTTCATAATAAATGTCTTTTTCTTTATATATATCCTATTGGACTGTTTCTCTGCAGAACTCTGACTAATATGCATACACACGTGTTGATTTATTTTTTCCATGTATTTTACTTTCTAATGAGCAATGAGTTAGTTACATTACTTTTATATAAGAAACACACAAACATTATTTTTTAAAAAAGAAAGAGGAACAGACTACTGACAGATTTTCCAAATTAAAGAGGACACAAACTAAAGAACTAAAAGTGCCAGTCATAGCTGATTACTTATCTAGTCACCGTTTCTTCTTCTTTCTGGTTGTTGACAAAAACCTGATTTGATTTAGGGTCAATTTGCCCAACTAAAGAAGGTTAGTCATAATTGGGCCAAAGCTCTCCTTCATTGTGAGTAATTGGTCTAAGGATAGGCACATGACTTGGTTCAGGCTAATAAAACACAAGTGGATGTCATAGCTGTTAGGAAAGATTTTACCATCAAAAATAAGAGAGAAGTCGGGGTCGGTGGCTCAGCCTGTACTCCCTGCGCTTTGGGAGGCTGAGGTGAGTGGATTGCCTGAGCCCGCGGGCTCGAGACCCTTGTCAGCAACTTGGCAAGACCTCATCTCTACAATAAATCAAAAACTAGCCGGGCGTGGTAGCGCGAGCCTGTAGTTCCAGCTCCTTGGAAGGCTGAAGTGGAAGGCTTGCTGGAGCCCAGCAGGTTGAGGCTGCAGTGGCCGGGAGTGGCCACTGCACTCCAATCTGGGCAACGGAGTGAGATTCCAACTTAAAAAAAAAAAAAGAGAGAGAGAGAGAGAAAATCATCAGAGGAAAAGGCCTGCTGTATACTTCTTAACCTTTATGTTAGGATGCTGTCATATGAAGACAATATTTGGTGCTCCCATGAGGGGAGACACAGAAAGAAAAGTGAGAAGGCCCTAGGTATTCAATGACATCATTTAGCCACCTAATAAACTCTGAAACTGCCCCCTACCAGATCTATTATAGAAATAATTATACATTGTTGAAGATATTTTAATTTATATTCTATTATCTGTCGCAGAAGACAACCTGTGTAATATTCATTCTCAGAAGGCAAGGCTAGAAACCAGGAATTGAGAATATATTCAGATGGTTGAAGTCACAGGAAGAGATAGGCTTAGTTGAGTGGAACAGGTCAGAGAAGATATTCAAAATAATTAATATTTGGTCCATCATAGGCACAAAATAATCTGAAAGGGGACCAGTCCAGTCAGACTGGACACAAGCCATAAATAATTGATTGGCCCATGCCAATGTATCCCAGCTGAATATCACCCATAGGATAATTACAAAAGACAAAATAAAGGACTCAGTTAAACCTGTATTGGGGGATGAATTTTCTTTCTTTTTTTTTTTTGGGTTGGAGTCTCACTCTGTCACCCAGACCGGAGTGCAGTGGCCGCTCCTGGTCACTGCAGCCTCAGCCCGCTGGGCTCCGGCGATCCTTCCGCCTCAGCCTTCCAAGTAGCTGGAACTACAGGTGTGCGCTACCACGCCCGGCTCATTTTGATTTATTGTAGGGATGAGGTCTCACCAAGTTGCCCAGGCAGGTCTCGAACCCACGGGCTCAGGCAATCCACTCACCTCAGCCTCCCAAAGGCGCGGGATTACAGGCTGAGGCACCGGGCCCGGTGGGGATGAATTTTCTTGGACCAGATTCCGCCTCAGTGTGCCTCTTTGGAAAGTCCTGACTGTACCTTCTAAAGCCAAGCTCTCTATCAGCTTAAAGTAGATAAGTGGCTGGTTCACTGCAAAAGATAATACTTGAAAATTGGCAACTTATACACTGAACTGACATTCAAGTTGTTGTGATGGTGGTAGTGGTTTTGAACTATTTTTTTTTTTAAGTGAAAGAGTAATACATAATCTTGGCATAAAAACCACAAAATTTTACAGAGAAGTGTAAGATAAAAAGTAAGTCTCCCTTCCATCCTGTTACCCCCAGCCTCACTTCCAAGAGGTACGTTATTAACAATTTGTTGCATACACTTACATACATTTTCTGTACTTACACAAATATATATGTATATATTGTTTTGTTTTTGAGTTGGAGTCTCACTCTGTCGCCCAGACTGGAGTGCAGTGGCCGCTCCCGGCCACCACAGCCTCGACCTGCTGGGCTCCGGCGATCCTTCTGCCTCAGCCTTCCAAGTAGCCGGAATTACAGGCATGAGCTACCACGCCCGGCTGATTTTTTGATTTATTGTAAAGATGAGGTCTAACAAGAGCCTATTTACACATGTTTATGTACTTCATTACTTCCACTCACTATTTATTAGAGCTTATTCCATATCTGCATATAAACCCATTTCTTTTTTTTTTTTTTTCACTTTTTTTTGAATTGGAGTCTCACTCTGTCACCCAGGCTGGAGGGCAGTGGCATGCTCCCAGCCACTGCAGCCTCGACCTGCTGGACTCCAGCGATCCTTCCGCCTCAGCCTTCCAAGTAGCTGGAACTACAGGCATGCACTACCATTCCCAGCTAAATTTTGATTTATTGTAGAGACGAGGTCTTGCCAAGTTGCCCCAGTGGGTCTTGAACCCGTGGGCTCAGGCAATCCTCTTAACTCAGCCTCCCAAAGTGCTGGGATTATAGACTGAGCCACGGAGCCTGGTCTCTTTTTAACAACAGCTTAGTATTTCATTGTATGAATGTAACATAATTTATGCAGAATCCCTGTTGACTTACATTTAGGATGTTTGGTAATACAAACAATGCTCAATAAATATTATATTAATTAGAGTGTTTTAGGATGAAAATAACAGAATGCCTAACAAATAGTAGTTTATATCCTAATACTATAAGAAAAAGATCGACAGTAGCAGGAAACAGCGGGAGCCGTGGGGGTGGCAGGGAGGTGGGATCAGCAGTAGCGGGAAACTGCCTGGGGAAGGGAGGAGATACCTCATCAACAAGGGTACCTGCACAATGAATATTTGTGTATCTAACCCTAAATTGTACCCCACAATTTTAAAATAAAAAAATTTAAAGGTGGAAAAAACAAACAAATAGTAGTTTAAAGCATAAGGACTTACTATTTTACATAACAAGAGATTGACAGCTAGGTGGGTCCCAGGGTAAGTCCCAAGGTGGCACAACGAGGTGATTAAGGGACCAGGTGTTTTCCATATTTCACTTTCCATCCTCAGAGTGTTAGATTTTTTTGTCTTGGATGTGGAAGTAAGATGGCTGCCATAGTTCCCGTCATGCCATCACCATTCAACTGTGTTCAAAGAAAAGAAATCAGTTTCTCCTTATACATCTCCTTTTCCCAGGGAGGAAAACTTTTCCCAGAAGGCTTGCTACAGACTTATCATCACACATCATTGGCTAGAACATGCCCATCCATAAACCAATCACTGTCAAAGAGGAATACAATTATTATTATTATTATTATTATTATTATTATTGGAATACTATTATTATTATTGGCATATATCCATCAAGATTCATCCCCTGGTGCTGGGGAAAGACAAGTTTTTTCTGAGCATAGTACATCCCTGTCACCTGAACCATCTCAGGGTCCTACAGGTAAGAAGAAATAAAATATATCTTGGGGAGCAACCAAGAAAGCCTCCACAAACACCCTTTCATATCCATTTTTGTATACATATGCAAGTATATTCACAGGACAAAGTCCTCAAAATAGACTTGCTGGTCAAAAGAGTGTGTTCATTTTAAATGTTGACAGACATCAGTGGACAAATGGATAAACAAAATGTGATGTAAACATAAAATGGAAAATTATTCAGCCTTAAAAAGGAATGAAATTCTGACATGCTACAACACAGACCTTGAAGACATTAAGCTAAGTGAAGGAATCCAGACACAAAAGTCCACATATTGTACAATTCCACTTACATGAGCTACCTGGAAGAGTTAAATTAATAGAGGAAAGAAGTAGAACCATGATTGCCAAGGACTGGGGAAAGAGGATTGGGAAGTTTCTGCTGGAATTTCGGCTTGGGAAGAAGAAAAAGTTCTGGAACTATGGTAATAGTTGCACAACAACGTGAATGTGCATGCTACCACTGAACTGTATGTTTAAAAATGCTTTAAACAGTACATTTTACATTTTGTGTATTTACCACGATATAAACATGTTGATAGATACTGAAAACATGTCTAAAGAAGTTTCAGCATTTAACCCCCTCTTCCCTAGAGGATAGGACAGTGCTTGGGCTCCCTTTAACATTTTGAGCCCAGTGTAAGCTCAAGGGTCCCCTAGTGGTAGCACAGTGGGTTTGGGTGGCTATCAGAGACCAGCAGTACCTTTATTAGATCAAAGCAGGAAGATCTGGTTTTAGAATTGAAAGAACAATCCCCAGAGAGGAGGCCTGAGTGGCTGTCCTCTTTTTGTTCCTTGCGTTTCAACCACATCCCGGCTTCTTTTTCCTTAATTAATTCCACCCCATCATGGTGGCTCCAAGATTCCACTGCTCTGCTTTAGTTCTCCGACTTAAGTAAGGACAATAGTCTAGTCCCTTAAGAAAAAAAATCCCTTAAGAAAAATAATCCCCAAATAGGAAATTCAGCGCAAAGATTACTGTATGCCCTTTCTTTTCTTTTCTTTTTTTTTTATTGGAGTCTCACTCCGTCACCCAGGCTGGAGTGCAGTGGCACACTCACGGCCACCCCAGTGTCAACCTGCTGGACTCCGGAGATCCTTCTGCCTCAGCCTTCCAAGTAGCCAGAACTACAGACGCGTGCTACCATGCCTGGCTAGTTTTTTTATTTATTGTAGAGACGAGGTCTTGTCAAGTTGCCCCGGCACCCACAGGCTCCAGTAATCCACTTGCCTTGACCTCCCAAACTACTGGGATTACAGGCTGACACTGCAAGCCCTTTCAAAGCCACATGACTGACTATTGCATTGCAACCTTCCTGAGAGTCATCTGACTTTTCTAAGGGATGTAACTTCGTTTGACCTACTATTTACAACTGATCAGTCTAGGCTCTGTAAAGCCGAATTTAATGTGCAAAAGATTGATAAGTTTTGTAAATGATTTTTTTTTCCTGGTGGGATGTAAGCGATGTATGCCTCGTAGAAAAGATAAGTTCAAAGGTTACAGTTTGACTACTCTATAAGGACCTTGACTTGCATTGTATCTAACTCAGTCATCTTCTTTCAGCATTCTTTTCACTGAATATATATATATATAATGTTTTCTTTTGTTTTTTTTTGAGTTGGAGTCTCTGTCGCCCAGACTGGAGTGCAGTGGCTGCTCCCGGCCTCCGCAGCCTCGACCTGCTGGGCTCCGGCGATCCA
>NW_007258894.1:13257-26209 GCF_000164805.1 Carlito syrichta | reverse complement strand
GTTGGAGTCTCACTCTGTCACCCAGCCTGGAGTGCAGTGGCCGCTCCCGGCCACCGCAGCCTCGACCTGCTGGGCTCCGGCGATCCTTCCCCCTCAGCCTTCCGAGTAGCTGGAACTACAGGCGCGCACTACCACACCTGGCTAATTTTTTTTTTTTGGTTTATTGTAGAGATGAGGTCTCACCAAGTTGCCCAAGCGGGTCTCGAACCCTCAGGCTCAGGCAATCCACTCACCTCTGCCTCCCAAGGCGCGGGATTACAGGCTGAGCCACCGAGCCTGACTCAATCTGTTCTCTTTTGAACTGGTGTTGTCATCTTACTGGTTCCCTTGTTGAGTCAAACAGGTCTTTGACAAGGGCTCACTGACGTTACGTTCTTAACTATTGAAAATTATATTTGACACCCTTAGCCCAGTTGTAGAAGACTTCCAAAATGACTTTGCTAAATATGAAAAAGAAAGGAGAGAAACAGAAGGAATTTAAGAAGTATAAAAACAGCCATCTCATCTGCCCAGCTGCCCACTCACACCCTCACAACACTAAAGTTAGACCACAAGAGTGTCAAAATCTGCTACTACCCAGGCTTTGACTTCATTTTAAGATTTGGGGCTTGCCTTTTCCCCAGAGGATGGACAGAACTGTCAAGGTTAGTTGTGGGTGTACCTTTCTCTTCTGGACACCTTCCATCCCCAGTGGATACTCAACTCCAACAACCCCAGAGGTCTCTTGCAGGACCCAACAGTACAATCATACCCTTACTACCTGTGACTCAGATGAGGACTGGGAAGTCCGCAGCCTTAGCAAGCTGCCCTTTCCGTTAACCTTTGCATCTGCATAGCTCGGGCTGTGCATTCCTGGGGTTTTTGTTTTAGTGACCACCTCTCATTCCAATTTCCTGTTCCCACTGACGCCAACGCCTTGCCTTATGCCTGTTTTCTTCCCACTGCTGGAACCCAGCTAGCTCCCTCTTGACTTCCCAGAGCCACTAAGCACTTGTATACAGCGGATCTTATAAAGGTTTGGAGACAGGCTGTTTACAGCACTGCACAACCTCTATCTCCACATTTACCACTGGAACCCACAAGCATCCCTGCCTTTTCTGGTGTTTGGCTGGTTTTCCCTTCTCAGACCTCACACTGGGCTACCTGGACATCAAGTCAGCCGTCTACCCTCTACCCTCCTACCTCTAAACCTTTCCACAGCCTCTCTTCTTCCCTGACCCTCACTCTCTCTCCAGGACTACCGATAGGAATTCAGAATTCTCCCTACCTTACTGGACAAGGCAATTAAAAATTATCTCCCAAAGGCCCCACATCCAAATACCCTCTTTGTGAACCCAGCACGTTCTGCCCTGGAGCTGAGTGGATACTCACCTCCAACAACCCCAGAGGTTGGCAAGGGATTTTGCCAAACCAAGAGCCCTTTCTCCTTACACAAAGCCATTTCTCTAGAATGGTGGCAGCTCGTTCTTGGTTTTTTTCTTCCTTTTATTTTCTTTTTTCAGATCCATACCTACAGAGGTTCTTGTTTTAAAAAGCAAATTTTAGCCAGGCTCAGTGGCTCAGCCTGTAATCCCGCACCTTTGGGAGGCTGAGGTGAGTGGATTGCCTGAGCCTGCGGGTTCGAGACCGGCCTGGGCAGCGAGACCTCATCTCTACAATAAATCAGAAAATCAGCCGGGCGTGGTAGTGCACGCCTGTAATTCTGGCTACTCAGAAGGCTGAGGCGGAAGGATCGCCGGAGCCCAGGAGGTTGAGGCTGTGGTGGCCAGGAGCGGCCACTGCACTCCAGTCTGGGCGACAGAGTGAGACTCCAACTCAAAAAATAAAAATAAAAAGCAAATTTTCCTTCTCCCACCACACATGGGAGAGAACATTACAAATACACAGCAAAATGGAGGAAGAGAATAGGTCGTTTTTTTGTCATGTGGCTCCCTGGAAAACCGCTCTTAATTGGCCATATCTATATTTTCTCTTTGAGCTCCAAAAAGAGCTAGGTCAAGAGGTGAGAGGATTGCCTGAGCCCGGGGGTTCGAGACCAGCCTAGGCAACTTGATGAGACTTTGTCTCTACAATAAATAAAAAAATAAGCCAAGTGAAGTAGCACACTCTTGTGTTTCCAGCTACTTGGAAGGCTGAGGCGGAAGGACCGCCTGATCCCAGCAGGTCGAGGATGTGTTGGCCATGAACGTGCCACCACACTCCAGCCTGGGCAACAGAGTGAGACTCTAACTCAAAAAAAAAAAAAAAAAAAAAAAAGAATTTCCCTTTAGGGGAGACTCGGTTTCCCCAAACGCAGAGCAAACCCTATCTATCGGCATAGGTAATTTGCATACTACTCTCCTCAAATAGTCTAAGGGCTCTTAGCTGAGTCACAAAATGCCAGGACCCTTGGGAGATGCTCTCAGCAGCTACTGCCATAGTCAATACTGAAGCAGCCAGCAGGAAACCCGCTGAAACAGCAAGATGCCCCTGCCCAGGGTGTCAACTCATAATCTCTACATTTCAGCCAGCAAAGAAATCCAGAAACTGTTAAGCTTCATGTTGCAATTTCTTTTTCTTTTTCTTTTTTTTTTTTTTTTTTTGATTTATTGTAGAGATGAGGTCTCTCTAAGTTGCCCAGGGGGGGTCTTAAACCCACGAGTTTAGGCAATCCACTCACCTCGGCCTCCCAACGCGCAGGATTACAGGCTGAGCCACCGAGATGGCTGCAGTTTCTTAAAATAAAACTTCCTAGTTTTGAGTTTCATCAAGACTCAAGAGTTCATTTGGTTTTACAACATTATGCATATGCCCTTCCCTTCTTACACTGTCTCAATGCTCACACTGCTCTTAGGAGACTGCCCTTGGCATGGAGAAGCTGTTCTAGAAAGTTCTATGTCAACCGTTTTGCTGACTGTGAACATGGGAGGCCACCAGACTGTACCGATCAGCTCCGGTTGTCATAACAAAATACTATAGACTGAGTGGTTTAAACAACAGAAATGTATTCCTCATAGTTCTGGGGGTTGGACATTCAAGATCCAGGTACCATCAAGTTGGGTTTCATTCTAATAAAGCCTCTTCTCTTGGCTTGTAGGCTGCCACCATCTTGCTGTGTCCTCACATGACCTCTTCTTTGTGGCAAGAGAGCAGTGACTTTCTAAAGTCACCAATCCCATCATAAGGGCCCTATCCTCGTGACCTCATCTAACCCTGAATATCTCCCAAGGAAGGTATCATCTCCCAATACCATCATATTGTGGGTTAGGGCTTTAACATATGAATTTGTAGAGGACAGAATTCAGTCTATAGCATAGCGTCTATATCCCAGTCTCAGTGTTTGGGGAAGTCTCTCAATTCCCAGTCATGTGATGTGAAATGACAACCAAGACACCAGTTTCGATGTGAACTCTCCAAAGTTTCCCTCTTATCTTCCATAACTAGAAACAGAAAAGCATTTTAAAAATTATCATCCTAGTTTTAAAAGGTCTTTTACAGTCTTCTTTGGATAATTCATCAGAATAGTAGATAGTAGCATTCCTTTGTATTTCAAAACATTTCTGCAGAATGGTTTTCTTTTGGAAAAAAAGATTTTTGCTAGATACAGGAAGAAGATGACTAAGTTCCTCTTTGGGGTGATCTAAAATATCACAAAATGCTACGTGTTAAAATGTATTAAAAATATGGCCAGGCTTGGTGGCTCAGCCTGTAATCCCAGCACTTTGGGAGGCCGAGGCAAATGGATTGCCTGAGCCCGTGGGTTCGAGCCTGCCTGGGCAATTTGAGGAGACCTTGTCTCTACAATACATCAAAAATTAGCCAGGCATGGTAGTGTGCGCCTGTGGTTCCGGCTACTTGGAAGACTGAGGCAGAAGGATCGCTGGAGCCCAGCAGGTCGAGGCTACGGTGGTTGGGAGCAGCCACTGCACTCCAGGCTGGGCGACAGAGTGAAACTCCAACTCCAAAAAAAAAAAAAAAAGTATTAAAAATATATGATGATAGCCAGGCTCGGTGGCTCAACCTGTAATCCTGCACCTTTGGGAGGCTGAGGTGAGTGGATTGCCTGAGCCCGTGGGTTCGAGACCTGCCTGGGCAGTGAGACCTCATCTCTACAATAAATCAAAAAATCAGCCGGGCGTGGTAGCACATGCCTGTAATTCCGGCAACTTGGAAGGCTGAGGCAGAAGGATCGCCGGAGCCCAGCAGGTCGAGGCTGCGGTGGTCAGGAGTGGCCACTGTCCACTGTGCTCCAGGCTGGGCAACAGAGTGAGACTCCAACTCAAAAAAAAAAAAAAAAAAAAAAAACAAGAAAAAAAAAAATATATATGTATATGATGACTTTCTCTCCATCCTTTGATATCTCTATTTACCGGCTATGACTCCTAAGAAAGCACTGTCGCTAGAAAAGCACAAAAATCAAACTTCACCATGGCCTATTTATGATTACTACAAAAAAATTATGATGTTGAGACCATGAGTGAGCCTCTCTCCTTTCGTCTTTTTCCCCCTCTCTTTCCTGTGTTGTTACAATGTTGATTGTACAATCATTTATAGAGCAATTTAATAATGGCAGCTAACATTTATTGAATTTTTTTTTTTTTTTTGTCAGAGTTTCATTCTGTCGCCCAGGCTAGAGTGCAGTGGCACACTCATGGCCACCGCAGCCTCGACCTGCTGGGCTCCAGCAAAGCTTCCACCTCAACCTTTCAAGCAGCTGGAACTACAGGCATGTGCCACCATGCCGGCTAATTTTTTGGTTTATTGTGGAGGTGAGGTCTTGCTAAATTGCCCGTGCTGGTCTCAACCTGTGGGCTCAGGCAATCCTCTCACCTCAGCCCGCCAAAGTGCTGGGATTATAGTTTCGAGCCACTGTGGCTGACCCTATTGAATTCTTAACATGTGCCAGCAACTTGTCAAATATTTTGCAATCCCTCTTTTCATCTTCGCAAAAGCCTCATGAGGTAGATATTATTATCCATGAAACCACAAAAAAAAGTCATATGTTAAGCATATAGAATTATCTCCCTGGTCTTCACCTTCTAAGAAGGTAGATTCCTTGAAGGATCTTTTATTTTACTTGGCGGGTGCTGCTGGGGACAGGAAGTAGAGAAGTGAAACCAGAGAGGAGGCTAAATTAGAATAAAGAGATGGAGACCTTGAAGGGCAGAGTGAGGTGGGTAGGGGGCCGGGGGTTGAACAAATTAAGGGGTAGAAGTGAGGAATAAGGAGAAAGCAGAGATGAGGGACTGGTAGGAGCTTGGCAAAAACCTGGCAGGTTGCAAGAGGAGGAGAAAGTGTCGTAACCACAATAGATGGGGGGAGTATTTAGGAAAAGAGTGGGATATTTGAGGAGAATTTTTCAAAGTTCTGGTACAACAAGTATAACATATTCTTCCATATCTCCAGGAAAATGTCAGTATGATTCTGCCATATTTTATCTAATCTAAGATGCCAATGACTGTAAGAGAATCAATGACATGGAACATCATTGCCAGGCATAGTGGCATGCACCTGTATTCCCAGCTACTTAGGAGGCTGAGGTAGGAGGATCACTTGAGCCCAGGAGTTCTGGGACGTAGTGTGCTATGCCAATCAGGTGTCCACACTAAGTTCGGCATCAGTATGGTGAGCTCCCAGGAGGGGAGACCACCAGGTTACCTAAGGATGGGTGAACTGGCCCAGGTTGCAAATGGAGCAGGTTAATGTCCCATGCTAACCAGTAATGAGATTGCATCTATGAATAGCCACTGCACTCCGACCTGGTTCACATAGTGAGACCCATCTCTAAAAAAAACAAAAACAACAACTTTCTTTGTTTTGTTTTTTTGAGTTGGAGTCTCACTCTGTCACCCAGGCTGGAGGGCAGTGGCCGCTCCAGGCCACCGCAGCCTCGACCTGCTGGGCTCCAGCGATCCTTCCACCTCAGCCTTCCAAGTAGCTGGAACTACAGGCGTGCGCTACCACGCCCGGCTAATTTTTTGATTTATTGTAGAGATGAGGTCTCACCAAGTTGCCCAGGCAGGTCTCGAACGCGCGGGCTCAGGCAATCCACTCACCTCAGCCTCCCAAAGGCGCGGGATTACAGGCTGAGCCACTGAGCCCAGCTTAGATTTATGTTTTTAATTTTGTTTTTTTAATGTCGTTATTTGGCAAGGTCAGATGCGAGCAGCCCATGAAGGCTCTGTTATATACGAGTCACATTATACTCGTTTTACAGAAGAGAAAGAGGGAGACTGCAGCTGCCTTTTACATGTGTGTTTTGGGCCCTAGAAGCTGCAATTGCTGGTTCTATTACTTTTTTAAAAAAATTTTAATAGCTTTGGGGGTACAAATAGTTTGGGTCTAGGCTTTAAATGTATCCACCACCCCCACCTGTGCACATTATACCCAAAAGGTGATTTTTTTGGCCCTCCACCCCTTCTCTTCTGAGTCTCTAGTGCCCATTATATCATTCTCTGTGCCATTGCATATGCTTAGTTTAGCTCTCACTTATAAGTGAGAACATACGGTGTTTGGTTTTCTGTTCCTGAGTTAGTTCACTTAGGATGATGCTGTCCAATTCCATCTAAGTTGCTGCAAAAGACATCATTTCATTCTTTTTGACAGCTGAACGGTATTCGCGGTGTATATATGTCATATTTTCATTATCCACTGGTTGATGGGCATTTGGGTGAATGATTTCACATATTTGTAATTGTGAATTGTGCTGTGATAAACATGCAGGTACAGTTGTCTTTGTTATAAAATGATCTCTGGCCGGGCTCGGTGGCTCAGCCTGTAATCCTGCGCTTTGGGAGACCGAAGTGAGTGGATTGCCTGAGCCCGCAGGTTCGAGATCCGCCCGAGCAACTTGGTGAGACCTCATCTCAACAATAAATCAAAAATTAGCCAGGCATGGTAGCGCGCGCCTGTAGTTCCAGCTACTTGGAAGGCTGAGGTGGAAGGATCGCCAGAGCCCAGCAGGTCGAGGCTGTGGTGGCCGGGAGCGGCCACTGCACTCCATCCTGGGCGACAGAGTGCGACTCCGACTCAAAAAAAAAAGAGATTATAAAAGTTTTATGGAAATCTTGTGTAGTCAAAGCTGACTGAGGTTGGATGGATTTGTTTACAAGGCTTTTAAAAATTGGCTTTAGTATTAATACACCAAAACATGAGTAAAATTTGGTTTTCTCTTTTGAAGAAGATTTTTGTGTAGTATTAATAAGAGATAGTAAAATATTTTGTTCAACTTTGAGTAAACAGCAAAAAGGATCGCTGGAGCTCAGCAGGTCGAGGCTGCAGTGGCCGGGAGTCTGGGTGACAGAGTGAGAGTCCAACTAAAAAAAAAAAACAATTGTGAAGATGAGGTCTCACCAAATTGCCCAGGCTGGTCTCCAACCTGTGTGCTCAGGCAATTCTCTCATCTTGGCCTCCCAAAGTGCTGGGGAGATTCTTATATATTTGCTATGTCTTGGCATATGTTATCAGTCATAATTATGGCAATTACATAAAATCGCTGTACGTCACAGAAAATAATTTTTAAAATAAATTTTATATTCAACCCCAGACATTGTAAATCTTGTTGTCCACAGTTAATTGTTTTATTTTTATGCCTTTTTTCCCCTCAAAGTTCTTTGAAAATCCTAAAGTGTTGTGTCTTCAAAGAGGTTCATGAAAAAGGTAAAAATAACTCTGATGAATATAGGTTTCTGACAATTTTGAGACCATACTATTGAACTAGGTAAAAATTGCAGAACTTTGGCCAGGCATGGTGGCTCACGCCTATAATCCCAGCACTTTGGGAGGCTGAGGTAAGAGAATTGCCTGAGCTCAGGGGTTCGAGACCAGCCTGGGCAACTTGGTGAGACCTCCTACCTACAATAAATCAAAAATTAGCCGGGCATGGTAGTGCATGCCTATAGTTCCGGCTACTTGGAAGGCAGAGGCTGAAGGATCGCTTAAGCCCAGCAGGTTGAAGCTGTGGTGGCTGTGAGTGAGCCACTGCACTCCAGCCTGGGCAACAGAGTGATCACTCGACTCCAACTCAATAAAATAAAATTTAAAAACCAGGATATTTTGCCAAGGCTTTGACTAGAATGTCATATTTTCAGATATAACCAAACTGCTTCAAGAGACTGAGGCTAACTTTTATGGGGTCAATAAAAAGCTCCTTGAATAGACTGGCCTAGTACCTTTACACAGCTCCTTTACAAGGTTCCTGATCTTTTAGTAAGTAAAGGATGTCACTTTCTGACAGGCCCAGAAACTTCAAGATATTCTTAAGGGACTTCAAGAAGAGAAGAATTCACCCATTTGTAATCAGTCTTTGGCTTGGCTAGTAAACTTCAAGAAGCTTTCAAAATTCTGAAATTTCTTATGATAATGTCCAGCAAAGCCAACTTAAAAAGACCCTCTATGATAAATCAGTATTCTTACTGCATTTTATGCAAATAATCAGGCCAAGTTAATGAAATTAAACTTAATTCACAAGCAAATTAGTCTTTTTTTTTTTTGAGTTGGAGTCTCACTCCGTCGCTCAACCTGGAGTGCAGTGGCACGCTCCCAGCCACCGTAGCCTCGACCTGCTGGGCTCAGGTGATCCTTCTGCCTCAGCCTTCCAAGCTAAAACTACAGGTGTGCACTACCAAGCCCAGCTAATTTTTTTTTAATTTATTGTAGAGACAAGGTCTCTCCAGGTTGCCTGGGCTGGTCTCGAACCTGTGGACTCAGGCAATCCTCTCGCCTCAGCCTCCCAAAGTGCTGGGATTACAGACTGAGTCACTGAGCCTGGCTGCAAATTAGTCTTGTCATAAATATCTTTGGCCAAAATGAGGGGCTGGGGAGAGAAAAACTGTTTCAGAAGAAAACTATAGAGCACCTGTTATTAGATTCTAGGTCCGTTTGTTTTTGAGTTTTTTATTGTCAGGACTGAATCCTGAATTTTAGTTTCCTCCAACATCTGGCTATGACTCTCTAGACTAATGTTTCCAATTTTTCTCCCACCCTTGTGACTTGGAATCACTAGAAGTTAAATGATTTTCCCCCCTAAGGCCCTACAAGCTGAAGTCAGTCAACTTGGCTTTGAAGAAAAATCATTACAACAGCTTATATTTGTACAAACTTTGTACACGCAAACTGCAAACCAGAAAAATCTGTCAGGTTGCCACTAATCTTTGCAACTGACTGCCCTCCAGACTCTAGAAAAACTAGTTTATAGACTACTTCAGGCATTAACCTTTGTTTTTCCTCTGTTACTATGGAAATGCCTTTTATTAAGGATCTTTGTGGCTGCATCATATATAGAGGCAAAGTTTGGAGAACCCAGCTGTAATGCCATCTTCTAGAATGGCAGACTGGTTCAATTGGGTGTGGGAGAAAGTGCTTAGATGTGTTCTTTTCTATGTATTCATTCTTTTTTTTTTTTTTTGAGTCAGAGTCTCACTCTGCCGCCCAGACTGGAGTGCAGTGGCCGCTCCCGGCCACCGCAGCCTCGACCTGCTGCTCTCCGGAGATCCTTCCGCCTCAGCCTTCCGTGTAGCCGGACCTACAGGTGCGCGCTACCATACCCGGCTGATTTTTTGATTTATTGTAGAGATGAGGTCTCGCCAAGTTGCCCAGGCGGGTCTCGAACCCGCGGGCTCAGGCAATCTGCTCACCTTAGCCTTCCAAGGCGTGTGATTACAGGCTGAGCCACCGAGCCTGGCTACAGTTTCTTTCTTTTTTTTTTTTGAGTTAGAGTCTCACTCTGTCGCCCCGACTGGAGTGCAGTGGCCACTCCCGGCCACCGCAGCCTCGACCTGCTGGGCTCTGGCGATCCTTCCACCTCAGCCTTCCAAGTAGCTGGAACTACAGGAGCGCGCTACCACGCCCAGCTGATTTTTTGGTTTATTGTAGAGATGAGGTCTCACCAAGTTGCCCAGGCGGGTCTCGAACCCGCGGGCTCAGGCAATCCACTCACCTTGGCCTCCCAAGGCGCGGGATTACAGGCTGAGCCACCGAGTCCGGATGCCCTGTTGACTTTTGTAGCCCTCAGTTCCTACACAGGCCATACCCAGTAGATGGATGAGTTCTGTCTTGGCCCTGCAAACTATGATTGAGTACAGTCACCCAAACCTCAGCAAAGCACTTCCTCTAATGAATTATTCTGGAGTAATGGAGACCCAGCAGCCCTGGGAGAAGGCAGTAGGGATCCCTGGGGCAGGTGCTGAGGGATAACAAAGCTTCATGTGCCAAAATCTCAGGCTGAGTTCCCAGAGGCAAGCTAAGTGCTTGGGAGGAGCTGCTTCTTTTAGACATTGCTGAGGGAGGCTATCCAGAGCTTGGTAGAAGCTGGAAAAACAAAAATTTAAAAAGCTGTCATTTCAAAGCTGGGAGCAGCTGGGCTTGGTGGCTCATGCATGTTTGGGAGGCGAAGGCAAGAGGTTGCCTGAGCCCATGGGTTTGAGACCAGCCTGGGCAACTTGGCGAGACCTGGTCTCTACAATTCCAAAAAATTAACTAACCAGCATGGTGATGTGTGCCTGTGGTTACAGCTACTTGGGAGGCTGAGGTGGAAAGATCGCCTGAGCCCGGCAGGTCGAGGCTGTGGTGGCCGTGAGCAGCATGCCACTGCACTCCAGCCTGAGTGACAGAGTGAGACTCTGACTGAAAATAAAAAAAAGACAAAAGAAACAGAAGCATACAAGGCTGGAAGCAATTTTCTGTTTTGTAATAAGGGAAGACTCAATCTCCCTTTATTCTTGAACAACAACCTGCCTGGTTCTTTAATATTATGCAAATGTTAAGCAGGAAATGTTTGAGCTAAATTGCTTTCTATAATAATGTAAGAGGGTGTCTCTGCTTTGCAGAGTCAAATATCTTCAGGCTTCGTTTCCTTAGGAAAAATGTGTTTTTTGTTTTGGGGGTGTGTGGGTGTTTGTGTGGGGGTGTGAGGATGTGCATGTTGTCTAAGTATGACTTGAAAATTCTCTGGGATTGAAATCTGTTACTAGTTCTGGTAGGGATGAGCAGAAAGGAGCACCTCAAGAAATGGCCTGTACATAGTCTTCACTGCTATCTTTGGGGTACCACATATGGAAGCTTTGTCAAGCTGTTTCCTAAGCAGCCCGGCTCCTGAGCTATCTAGGACCTAACCCTGGGCATTCCCAGAACCCTCTGGGGGACATCATGAGTGGTGGCTTGAAGTCATCTTATCTGGCTATGAAAGTAAAATGTGACCTCATCATGCTACCAGCTTGATGCAAACAAAAAGCTTTTGCTCTGAGAAAGCAGTGTGGGCTGGGTGCGTACAGGCTGGCTCAGCCTATAGTCCCAGCACTTTGGGAGGCCAAGGCGAGAGGACTGCCTGAGCCTGAGGGTACGAGACCAGCCTGGGCAACTTAGTGAGACCTTGTCTCTACAATAAATTTTTTCAAAGCCAGGTGTGGTAGCGTATGCCTGTAGTTCCAGCTACTTGGAAGATTGAGGCGGAAGGATCGCCTAAACCCAGCAGGTCGAGGCTGTGGTGGCTGTGAACGTGCCACTGCACTCCAGCCTGGGCGACAGAGTGGGACTCCCAACTCAAAAACAAAAAACAAAAAAAGGACCAGTGCAAGACAAATAGCAGTTCTGTCACCAGCTGACCCGGATTCATGATTAACGTGTCAGAATTTGGTCACATTGAAGTGAATCTCTTCTCTGGGATGAATACATTATCCGAAGTTTCTTGATTCCTGGAATTTCTAAATGCTTTAAACCTCCTAGCAATAAAGTTTGGGGAACAGCCCACCAATCTCCACTTATCTCAAACCAACATAAGCTCCCTCCCAAGTTAGCAGGGGCAATGCTTTCTGAGAATTCACCCCCTTTCCTGTCTTGAATATCACTGAGACCGACTCTGCACAGAAGAGTAGGCAGGTGTGATTGGAGCACAGGGCTCAAGACCTGAAAATCTTGTCTCTCTTGTCTGCTCTCTGATGAGCCCCACCCCCACTGCATTAACTCTACCCCCAAACGTTTACTTCTCCAAATATCCCACGAGGGCTGAGCCTTCAAACCGATCCTGATTTCACTGCCAATGGCATGTATTCTTCGTGATAGAGGTTTGAGATGATGAATATTTTCTAGTCAGTTTTCTACTTTTCTTAGAAATTTTTTTTGTTTGATTTTAGAGAGGCAAGTTGAGATAGAAATAATGTTTTAGAGATGGCTTTTTCTGTCATCTCTGCGAGTCTTCTTTTTCTCCCCTCTTGAGATGTTTTGTTCAGTTGTTTTCAATTCTTGCCTTTTTTTGTGAAAAGCTTTTGAGGCTATTGTCTTCTGACTGATTCTTTGGTTGCCTTCCACCAGTTTTGATATAAAGTATTCTCATTGCCATTAATTTTCTAAGTAATTTTTAATTTTAGTTTTGATTACCTATTTCACCCTAGAGTTATTTCAAGTGTTTTAAATTTTCTAAGAGAGTTGTTTTTTGGTTTGTTTGTTTTTTTTCTGGCTATTCTACTGGTTGTTTATTTTTTACTTGTATCATGGTGATAATGCAGTCACTCTGTAATTTGTTTAAATTTTCTTGATAGCATGATACATGGTCAATTGTCATCAATGTTCCATGAGTTTTTTTAAAGTGTTCTCTAATTATTAGTTACAAAATATATAATAATAACAGCATATTATAATTGTATATAATTATAACATATAATGTATTAAATCAAGTTTATTAATTTCATTATTCCAGTACTTAAGTGTTTTGGTCTCAGGATCTATTTGTATTCTGAGTAATTAATTAAAACTTAGGGCCAGGCGCAGTGGCTCAAGCCTGCAATCCCAGCACTTTGGGAGGTGGAGGCGAAAGGATTGCTTGAGTCTAGGAGTTCGAGACCAGCCTGGGCAACTTGACGAGACCTCATCTCTACAATAAATAAAAAAATTAGCCAGGTGTGGTGGTGTATGCCTGTGGTTCCAGCTACTTGGAAAGCTGAGGCTGAAGGATCACCTGAGCCCAGCAGGTTGAGGCTGC
>NW_007258894.1:5936-13237 GCF_000164805.1 Carlito syrichta | reverse complement strand
ACAGCAGCACACACACACACACACACAAAAGAAAAAAAAAAAGAAAAAAGTTGATCTCACATAGCTATGTAGGTGGGAAATAGATAATTGTAAAAATATCCATTACAAGGTGGGCTTGGTGACCCACACCTGTAGTCCCAGTTACTTGGGAGGCTGAGGCCAGAGGATTACTTGAGCCCAGAGTTCAAGGTCAGCCTGGGCAACATAGCAAGATACTGTCTCTAAAAGTAGCCTTTTCAGATAATTGTGTATATTCTTCTTTGACTACACCGAAACTTCCAAGTACAAGTGGAAGTTTCTTCAAAGTTAGTTTCAATGTGGAATGTGAAACCTAACAATGAACTCTTTGTACCCTGTTACTGTAAAATCCATTGGTCTAACTTGCACTTTGAATGGATCTTTTATCTACGCGTGATTTTGTAACATCTAGCATTGAAAATATTCTTTCATTTAATTATGCAGATTTTCTCACACAATGTGAAAAAAAAATCACATTCATTAATATCACCACCTATTTTACCAGAAAAGTCTTTAAGTACTGAGGTGTCCAACTCACAGTAGTGGATACGAGTTTCCCAGAACAGTACTTTTACTTGAAAGCTCAAATTTATTCCTTGGCAATAAATACCGTCAGTTGTTTGCCCTGAAATGACAGACTTACTTCATTCCTTTTTGAGAAAATATCTACCAAATACAAGTCTGAATAGCTATTGTCTGTCTGCCAGTCCTTCTTTCAAGTAAAAATAATATTCCTTGGAAAAAGTGGCTAGTTCAGCTCATAACTCAAACAATCGCACAAGTATTTATACAAGACAATTACTGTATCAAAATATGTCGCAAAGTATGCAGCAGTAGTGTTTTATGTGTCCTTAACATTTCATCACATAGAATACTATAAAAACATGTACTCAGGAGATGAGATTTAATGCTTTATTTGTGTCCTGTTTTTTTGTTTTTTTTTTTTTTGAGTTGGAGTCTCACTCCGTCCCCAGACTGGAGTGCAGTGGCCACTCCCAGCCACCGCAGCCTCGACCTGCTGGGCTCCGGTGATCTTTCTGCCTCAGCCTTCCAAGTAGCTGGAACTACAGGTGCGCGCTACCACATCCGGCTAATTTTTTTGATTTATTGTAGAGATGAGGTCTCATCCGCCCAGGCGGATCTCGAACCCGCGAGCTCAGGCAATCCACTCGCCTCAGCCTCCCAAGGCGCGGGATTACAGGCTGAGCCACCAAGCCTGGCTTATTTGTGTCCTTTTTAAGTGAAACTGTTGTTTTTGACAGTGTGTGTGCAGTGTTGAAGCATCTGATGACAAGTACACCTGGAGCCAGGTGGTTTGATTTGTGCTTAGGCTCCAGAAATTTTACCCCCTGCTGCTTTTGCATCAATTAATACAAGTGTCAATTTAATGAAATTAATCTATCGATTAATTTAAGAAGAACTGACATCTTAATGATGTTGAGTCTTCCAACCCTTGAACACAGTGCATCCTTTTATTTGTTTAGGTCATTAAAATTTTTGTAGGTTTCAATGTACAAGTATTTTACATCTCTTGATGAATTTATCCATAAGTATTTCATTATTTTAGTATTGCTGTAAGTGGTATATTTAAAATTTTCAACTTCCAATAGTTCACAGCTCATATATAGAAAAGCAAGTCAGCCGGGCTCGGTGGCTCAGCCTGTAATCCCCCGCCTTTGGGAGGCTGAGGTGAGTGAATTGCCTGAGCCCGCGGGTTCGAGACCCACCTGGGCAGGCGAGACCTCATCTCTACCATAAATCAAAAAATTAGCCGGGCATGGTAGCGCGCGCCTGTAGTTCCAGCTACTCGGAAGGCTGAGGCGGAAGGATCGCCGGAGCCCAGCAGGTCGAGGCTGCGGTGGCCGGGAACGGCCACTGCACTCCAGTCTGGCGACAGAGTAAGATTCCAACTCAAAAAAAGAAAGAAAGAAAAGCAAGTCATTTTCATATATTAATCTTGTGTCCTGTAATCTTGTGAAGCTCACTTAATAGTTTTAGTAGTTTGTTTTTGTTTGTTTGCTTTTTGTTTTTTGGGTTTTTTTTGAGTTGGAGTCTCATTCTGCCGCCCAGACTGGAGTGCAGTGGCCGCTCCCAGCCACCGCAGCCTCCACCTGCTGGGCTCCGGCGATCCTTCTACCTCAGCCTTCCAAGTAGCTGGAACTACAGGCGTGAGCTACCACGCCCGGCTGATTGTTTGATTTATTGCAGAGATGAGGTCTCGCCAAATTGCCCAGGCAGGTGTCGAACCCGCGGGTTCAGGCAATTCACTCACCTCAGCCTCCCAAAGTCGCGGGATTATAGGCTGAGCCACCAAGCCTGGCTTGTTTTTTTTTTTTTTTAAGTCAGAGTCTCACTCTGTTGCCCAGGCTGCAGGGCAGTGGTATGCTGACGGCCACCGCAGCCTCGACCTGCTGGTCTCAGGCGATCCTTCTGTCTCAGCCTTCCAAGTAGCTGGAACTACAGACGTGCACCACTGCATCCAGCTAGTTTTTTAAATTTATCGTAGAGATGAGGTCTTGCCTATTTGCCCAGGCTGGTCTCAAACCCCTGAGCTCAGGCAATCCTCTCGCCTTGGGCTCCCAAAGTGCTGGGATTACAGGCTTGAGCCACCTCACCGGGCCTGGGAATTTTTTTTTCTTCTTCATTTATTTTTTTATTATTATTTTTTGAGTTGGAGTCTCACTCAGTTGGAGTACAGTGGCCGCTCCCAGTCACCACAGCCTCGACCCGCTGGGCTCCGGTGATCCTTCCGCCTCGGCCTTCCAAGTAGCTGGAACTACAGGTGCGCGCTACCATGCCCAGCTAATTTTTTGATTTATTGTAGAGATGGGGGGGGTCTCACTGTGTTGCTCAGGTTGGTCTCGAACTCCTGAGCTCAGGCAATCCTCTCCTCTCAGCCTCCCAAAGTGCTGAGATTACAGACGTGAGCCACCGTGCCCGGCTTCTATATTCTTAATGGTTTTTCTGTTTTCATGTTCTACCAATTATTGAAACAGAGGTATTAAAATATCCAACCATAGGCTGGGCGCGGTGGCTCAAGCCTATAATCCCAGCACTTTGAGGGGCCAAGGCGAGGGGGTTGCCTGAGCCTGCAGGTTCGAGACCAGCCTGGGCAACATGGTGAGACCTCATCTCTACAATAAACCAAATAATTAGCCGGGCATGGGAGTGTGCCAGAGCCTAGCAGGTCATGGCACTGGGGTGGCCATGAGCAGCGTGTCAGTGTACTCCAGACTGGATGACAGAGTGAGACTCCAAGTAAAAAAAAAAAAAAAAAAAATCCAACCATAATTGTATTTCTCTTTGCCATTCTATCAGTTTTTGCTTCATGTGTTTTAAAGATCTAGGTGTATAAACATTTAGGATTTTTATGTCTTCTGGATGAATTGACTCCTTTTTCATTATGAAATTACCTTTCTAAATCCCTATGAAATCAACTTCGTCCAGTGTTAATATGGTCACTCCAGCTTTCTTTCGACTAGTGTTTGTGTATATTTTTCCCTTCCTTCTTACTTTTCCCTTATATGTCTTTATATGTAAGGGTGCTTCATGTAGGCAGATGTAATTGGGTCTTGCTTTGATATCCAATTCGACACTGCTTTTTAATTGGGAGTGTTTTGATCTTTTTTTATTTTTTTTTGAGTTGGAGTCTCACTATCAGACTGGAATGCAGTGACCACTTCCAGCCACCACAGCCTCGACCTGCTGGGCTCCGGCGATCCTTCCGCCTCAGCCTTCCAAGTAGCTGGAACTACAGGTGCGTGCCGCCACGCCCGGCTGATTATTATTTTTTTTTGATTTATTGTAGAGATAAGGTCTCGCCTGCCCAGGCGGGTCTCGAACCCGCGGGCTCAGGCAATCCACTCACCTCAGCCTCCCAAAGGCAAGGGATTACAGGCTGAGCCACCGAGCCCGGCTGACCATTTTTATTTAATATGATTATTGACATAATTAAGTTTAATTCTATCACCTTGCTATTTTTTTATTGGTTCTACATATTTTATGTTTCCCTTATCTCCTTTTTCTGCCTACCTATGGGTTAAGTGACTTTTTTAAATTATATTTTATCTCCTTTGCTGGCTGATAAGTTATAATTATCTGTTTCTTTACTTTAATGTTTGCTTTAGGGTTTACAATATACATCTAACAGTCTATATTCAAGTGATACTATATAATTTCACATATCAGAACTTTACAATATTATACTTCCATTTCTCCCCTGCCTTTATGTTATTATTTTCATGTATTTTTTTTTTTTTTTTGAGTTGGAGTCTCACTCAGTCGCCCAGACTGGAGTGCAGTGGCCGCTCCCGGCCACCACAGCCTCGACCTGCTGGGCTCCAGCGATCCTTCCACCTCAGCCTTCCAAGTAGCTGGAACTACAAGCGCGCGCTACCACGCCCGGCTAGTATTTGATTTATTGTAGAGACGAGGTCTCGCCAAGTTACCCAGGCAGGTCTCGAACCCGTGGGCTCAGGCAATCCACTCACCTCAGCCTCCCAAAGTGCTGGGATTACAGGTTGAGCCACCAAGCCCAGCTGAAAGACACCTTTGATCATGCATCCCCTTCCCCACTCTCCTACTTGGTGGGGACTAGAACAGATCCAGGCTTTGTGGATCCTATGGCTTATGCAAGTTTGTTGCTTTCTTTTTTTTTTTTTTTGAGTTGGAGTCTCACTCTGTCACCCAGGCTAGAGTGCAGTGGCACACACGCTCATGGCCACCCCAGCGTTGACCTGCTGGACTCTGGTGATCCTTCCGCCTCAGTCTCCCAAGTAGCCAGAACTACAGATGTGTGCGATCACGCCTGGCTATTTTTTATTTTATTGTAGAGATGAGGTCTCACCAAGTTGCCCAGGCCGGTCTCGAACCCATGGGCTCAGACAATCCACTCGCATCGGCCTCCCAAAGTGCTGGGATTATAGGCTGAGCCACCGAGCCTGGCCTGTTGTTGCTTTTGGAGTCAGAGTCTCACTGTCACCCAGGCTGGAGTGCAGTGGCATGCTCACGGCCACTGCAGCCTTGACCTGCTGGGCTCAGGAGATTTCTGCCTCAGCTTTCCAAGTAGCTGGAACCACAGGCATGTGCTACCATGCCTGGCTAATTTTTTGATTTGTTGTAGAGACGAGGTCTCGCCAAATTGCCCAGGCTCGTCTTGAACCCCTGGACTCAGGCAATCCTTTTGCCTTGGCCTCCCAAGTGCTGAGATTACAGGTGTGAGCCACCACACCCAGCAGCACACTACCTTATGAAAAACACTTTGGGAATCTGAAACTATTATCTAATCACTCACATTTGTCTCCCCTCAACAAATAGGACCATGTTCATTCATTCTATAACTACTTCTTGAGCTCTTATGATGGAGGAACAGAGGTGACCATGACAGACACTGCCCCTGCCCTGCAGAACTTTTATTTTAGAGGGTGGGAGACAATATACCAACGAAGGAATACGTCCTCTGAAGACCTGTTATTCCTTTAAGTGAAGTCACAAGACAAGAGGCAGCAGGCATCAGGAATGAGTAGAATATGTCTCTAACCTGTGTGAGTGCCTACTCTAACAGACTGACAGCTGTGAGGACAGGGACACTGCTGTGCCCCCAAATTACAGCCCTTCAGCCCAGAGTGCACCCCAGATCCCAAGCAAGCACCCCACAAACATGAGGGGGCTCATGGCATCATGGAATTGAAGTTAAAGAATTTCAGCATCAGAGGAGGTCTCAGTTCTTTATTTCATCACCAGAACCTGGAAGGAGCAGAAAGACAGCTCAGGGAAATCCCATCCCCATCCTGGGGGAAAAGGCATCAAAGGAACCTAGTAGTGGGTGACCAACCTTTTAGGGCAGTTTGTGAAGGTCCTGTCTGTTCCCAGTATTGGAGGAGCACTCTGGACTGATTGATTCAGTCTAGTTATTGCAAAACTTGGAACTGAGGCCTTGCCTAAACTTTTTTTAAAGTCTCAGTAAAATTTTGCTGCTTTAATATAACTTTATTGAGATATAATTTACATACCACACTTAAAGCATACAATTCAACGGGCTTTAGCGTCTTCACAGGACTGTGCAACCATGACCACAAGAAATTTCAGAACATTTTCATCATCCCCCAAAGGAACCCTACACCCCTTAGTTGTCACTCCCCACTTCCGTCCACCACCACCACGCCTTGGCAACCACTAATCTGCCTTACCTTTTACTGCCTATTTGAAGAGGTCACATCTCAATAAGCCTCAGTTTCCTCATTAGTAGTATATGTGTACCCTGGGATGGCCACATCCTTGTAAAATCAATCCTGCAGGCCTCTGAGTAGAAACCCAGGCTTTGGACAGTGAGGTGTGAGTGGGGCTTGGGCCAGACCCTGAGCTGACAAAGCCTGAGTGAGGCAACTGATGGAGACAAAAACCTCTGGAGAATGGGGCCAAAGGGCAAAAAGCAAATAGAAGTTCATGGCTAGGAAGTTGGCAGACTCTGCAGCACGGATAGCACTTTGGTAGCGCATGTCCACTGTTAGAAGGCCCAAGGGGATGGTTCCACAGCAGGAAAAAGCCCATGGGCATGAGAGTCAGAGAGTCCAAGTATAAATTCCGGCTGCTGGTTGTGTGAACTTGGGTTGATGTCATTTTTCTTTCTTCTTTCCTTCCTTCCTTCCTTTCTTTCTTTCGAGTTGGAGTCTCACTCTGTTACCCAGGCTGGAGGGCAGTGGCACGCTCATGGCCACCACAGACTCGACTGGCTGGGCTCAGGCCATCTTTCCACCTCAACCTTCCAAATAGCTGGAACTATAGGCACACAGCTAATTTTTTGATTTATTGTAGCGATGAGGTCTCACCAAGCTGCCCCGGATGGTCTCAAAACCTAGGCTCAGGCAACCCTCTCGCCTCAGGCAACCCTCTCGCCTCAGCCTCCCAAAGTGCTGGGATTACAGGTTTGAGTCACTCTGCCCCACCTCGACATCATTTATTAAGTTTCACTTTCCTCATGTGTAACATGAGGGAGGAGGCGAGGCCTGGGATCAGTGGGTCAGAGAGCACAGGCACACCACTTCCCTCCCTGCTGCCAGTGCTTGCCACACAGTGGGATCCTGACACTCCCTCCAGCAGGGCAGAGGTCCCACCTCCCCAACACCAAGTGTATTTCCAGGAATCTGAAAGCAAGGGACTGTCAGTTAGCTGTTCCAACGTCAGCATTAGTGCATTCCTGGCACCCAGCTCACTCTGGTCCAGGAGATTCTGGGGCAGCCTGGAGGACAGAAATTACTTTCTTTCTTTTTTTTTTTTTTTTTTTG
>NW_007258894.1:0-5916 GCF_000164805.1 Carlito syrichta | reverse complement strand
CAATCCACTCACCTCAGCCTCCCAAGGTGCGGGATTACAGGCTGAGCCACTGAGCCCGGCTGGAAAGAAATTACTAATGAGCAGCCACCTTTCCCTTGCAGCCAGGCCAGGCTGTCCATTACTGTGCTCTGTAGTAGTCAGGTCTGGACCAGGTTCTCCCTCCCCGACCACAAGGCCTCACACAGCTGACCCATAACCCACACTGACTATTCGGACAGCTAAGCAACCCCCTCCCCTCACCACCTCTTCCCAGCCACCAGCACCTTCCCCTTCCAGGAACTGAATTTTACAAACACACACACACACACCCACCCCTAGCTTTTTCAGCTCTTTACCTGTCATTGGAGCAAACACTGAGCCTATAAACTTGACCCTGAAAGAAAAGTTGTAACCTCCCACCCAGGTGTCTCCAGACCTGCACTGAACACACCCTGGGAGAAAGGTGCTTCCTGCTTCCTATGTTTTTTCTTTTTCTTTTTTTTTTTTGAGTTGGAGTCTCACTCACTCTGTCACCCAGACTGGAGTGCAGTGGCATGCTCCTGGCCACCACAGCTTCAACCTGCTGGGCTCCGGTGATCCTTCCGCCTCAGCCTTCCAAGCAGCCAGAATTACAGGTGCGAGCTACCACGCCAGGCTAATTTTTGATTTATTGTAGAGACGAGGTCTCACCAAGTTGCCCGGGTAGGTCTCGAACTTGCGGGCTCAGGCAATCCACTCGCCTTGGCCTCCCAAAGTGCTGGGATTACCAAACCCAGTCAAGTTTTTTTTCACTTAGACCCTTTGGGAAGGAAGTATCAACTTCCTTCCCTACTAACAGTAACCACCATAGTCTTGAGGTTAGGTGTCTCAGAGTGGGAGTCTGGAGGTACCGGAGCTGGGCTCAACCTAGAACTCGGGGAAGGAAGCCAGCTTTCACAGTATCAGTCAAGACCCAGGAGGACCTCAACTCCAGCTAGCCTCAGCAAAAAAGGGAATGAAAGGTTCTTATGGCTGGGAAGGCCTGGGGGTTGGTGGATCCAGGGGTCAAGGGCTTGCACGTGCCCACATCACCTCCCCGTCCCCTGCTTCCTCACTTATTGCCTTTTTTTCTCATTTTCCTTCAGGTAGTTAGGGAGGCTGGCCAGGCAACTCCATCACCTGTCCACCTCCCTTTTTTTTTGATTCGGAGTCTCACTCTGTCGCCCAGACTGGAGTGCAGTGACACAGTCATGACCACCACAGCCTTGACCTGCTGGGCTCAGGTGATCCTTCTGCCTCAACCTCCCAAGTAGCTGGAACCACAGGCATGTGCCACCACGCCTGGCTAATTTTTTGATTTATTGTAGAGATGAGGTCTCACCATGTTGCTCAGGCTGGTCTTGAACCACTGGACTTAGTCAATCCTATCGCCTCTGCCTTCCAAAGTGCTGGGATTACAGGCATGAGACACTGTGCCCAACTTCTTTTTTGAGGATTCTTATTCTGTCTGGAGTGCAGTGGCATGGTCATGACCTCCACAGCCTCAACCTGCTGGGCTCAGGTGATACTTCCATCTCAGCCTCCCAAGTAGCTGGAACTACAGGTGCATGACACCATGCTCTGCTTTTTTGATCTGTTGTAGAAACAGGGTCTCGCCAAGTTGCCCAGGCTGGTCTCGAATCCCTGGGTTCAGGCAATCCTCTCACCTCTGCTTACCAAAGTGCTGGGATGTTAGGCATATGCCTCCGTGCCTGCCTGTCACCCCGATTAATGGTCCCAGAGGAGGAAGGGCTTCCCTCACCCAGTCCCGGGAGGGGTCCAATGGGCCCTGTTTATTCCTTTGCTCACCCTCTGGCCCTGGGACACAGCCTATCTCCAGAAGGATGGAGAGGAGGTGCCAGGCAGGCAAAGACAGGAGCTGCAACAGCCCTCTGCATGGCAGCTATTTTCAAACATGGGAAACTTTTCATCTGAGTAAAAATAGAACTCAACTACTCCAAAGCAGAAGAGTCTGGGAGGCTGAGAAAGCTGCCAAGAACAGCCATTCTGTAAATAAAGTTCTGTGTGCTAGACAAGGCCAGGGACCTCCCGGAAAGCACTTCATAGCAGGCCGTCCTGGAGTCCACTGGCATGTCCATACCCTTGCTGAGAAAGTGTGGAGCCCCTGCTCTCATCTACAAAGGATATGAAGGCTGCTTTCACTGGGGCCACCTTGCCCAGCACGGGCAGGGGGGACTTCCCACAGCAAGCCTGGTGTTTGTTCCCTCCATCCCTGACCTGGCTCTCCTCTCTGGCGTGCTCCTGAAGTTTGCTCAGTGCAGCAACCCAGTCCCTCCTTGAAGAAAACTCTACCCTCTTCTACAGGCAGAGACCCATTCCTGGCTCATTCCCGCCCCAAGGCCTCCGCTAGGTGGGCTGCTTCTCCAGTGTATCCCTCCAGGATGGATTCTAGTCTAGACCTCCACCACAGGGATGTGGGTCAGCTGGGGCACCCAAGGTCACCTCTGAAGTAGGCACACCCTGCAAAGACAGAGGAATCCTTCCTTCTGTTAGCACAGCTATGTCCTCACGCTTTTTGTTTTTTTTGAGTTGGAATCATCCTGTTGCCTAGACTGGAGTGCAGTGGCATGCTCCCAGCCACTGCAGTCTCGACCTGCTGGGCTCAGGTGATCCTTCTGCCTCAGCCTTCCAAGTAACTGGAACTACAGGCATGTACCACCAAGCCCAGATAATTTTTTGATTATTGTAGAGACGAGGTCTCACCAAGTTACTCAGACTGGTCTCGAACCCCTGGCTCGGGGTCCTCTCACCTCTGCCTCCCAAAGTGCTGGGATTACAGACATGAGCCACCACGCACGGCCTGTCCTCACGCTTGAGTATAGTAGGCTCTTCCTCCGCCCCAACCCATGTGCTGATGAGAAGCATTGAGGGAGACAGAGAACAAAGAGCAAACAGTAAAAATACCAAACGCCAGAGGAGGAAAGCTAAGAACAGAACTGAGACAGAGGCAGTAATAACAATGATGACAAAAAAGCAACAGCTGGCCAGGCACAGCGGTTCATAACTGTAATTCCAGCACTTTGGGAGGAAGAGGAGAGGGGATTGTCTGACCCCACAGGTTCGAGACCAGCCTGGGCAACATGGCGAGACCTCGTCTCTACGGTAAATAAAAAAATTAAGCCGGGTTCGGTGGCTCAGCCTGTAATCCCGCGCTTTGGGAGGCTGAGGTGAGTGGATTGCCTGAGCCCGCGGGTTCAAGACCCGCCTGGGCAACTTGGCGAGACCTCATCTCTACAATAAATCAAAAAATTAGCCGGGCATGGTAGCACATGCCTGTAATTCCGGCTACTCGGAAGGCTGAGGTGGAAGGATCGCCGGAACCCAGCGGGTCGAGGTTGCAGTGGCAGGGAGCGGTCACTGCACTCCAGTCTGGGCGACAGAGTGAGACTCCAACTCAAAAAAATAAAAAAATAAAAAATAAGTAAATAAATAAATTAGCCAGGTGTGGCGGCGCACACCTGTGGTTCCAGCTACTGGGAAGGCTGAGGTGGAATGGTCGCCTGAATCCAGCAGATTGAGGCTGTGGTGACCATGAGTATACCACTATACATCCAGGCTGGGCAACAGAGTAAGACTCCGACTCAAAAGAAGAAAAGAAAAAAAAGCCAACAGCTATTCATTCATTCACTGAGCACTTACTACATACAGGATCCAAGTATTTTACATGCATTGAATCATTTGTTTCTACATTTTATTTTTATTTATTTATTTATTTATTTTTTGAGTTGGAGTCTCACTCTGTCGCCCAGACTGGAGTGCAGTGGCCACTCCCAGCCACCGCGGCCCTAACCTACTGGGCGCCAGCGATCCTTCCGCCTCAGCCTTCCAAGTCTGGAACTACAGGCACGCGCTACCATGCCCGGCTAGTTTTTGATTTAATGTAGAGATGAGGTCTCGCCAAGTTGCCCAGGCGGTTCTCAAACCCACGGGCTCAGGCAATCCACTCACCTCAGCCTCCCAAAGGCACGGGATTACAGGCTGAGCCACCAAGCCCAGCTAAGATATTTCTTAACTACAAAGAGGAGGATAGTACCTTACCATGGAGAAACCCAGTGTGCCAGGTTAACATGACCAGGAACAGGACAGTATCATTATGAGCTCCCAGTGTGAGGCCTCGGGAAGGACAAAATGTTGCATCTGTGGCATTCTTGCAAAACACATAGCCTTATACTAATCATGAGAAAACATCAGGCATGCTTAAATTGAAGGACATTCTACAAATAACCAGTACTCGTCAAAAGTGTTAAAAATCATGCAAGATAAGAAAAGATTGAGAAACAGATGGGAGGAGACCAAGGAAAAAGAACAACTGAATGCAATGTGGGACCTTAAATAGGACCTTGGAACAGAAAATGGACATTCATAAAATATTTTGGTAAAATCCAAGTAAGGCCTGCAGAGTAGGTAATGGAATTACAGCTATGTTGATTTCCTATTGTTGGTTGGCCCAGTGTTGATTTTGATCATTATAATATGGTTATAAATCAGGCGTGATGGCTCATTTCTATAATCCCATGGGTCCGAGACTAGCCTGAGCAACCTGGCAAGACCTCATCTTTATAATAAGTCAAGAAAAAATTAGTCGGGCATGGTGGTGCATGCCTGTAGTTCCAGCTTGGAAGGCTGAGGTGGAAGGATCGCCTGAGCCCAGCAGGTTGAGGCCGCGGTGGCCATGAGCATGCCACTGCACTCCAGCCTGGATGACAGAGTGAGACTTCGACTCAAAGAAAAAAAAATATGGTTATATAACATTAGGGAACGTTAGGTAGAGGTATACAGGTACTCTCTATACTATTTTTACAACTCTTTGGTAAGCCGAAATTAATTCACAAAATTGAATATCCTATAATTATTTTTTAATATAAAGTTCTCTTTGGGAAGATTTGCCCAACAAACCAATTCCATCTCATAAGAGTAATGATTGGGTTGGTCTACCAGTAATGAAAAATGTCCGCCTGGGTTAAAGTGGAAAATCTTTTTAGTTGCCTGTCATATGACAAATCTGCCACATCTGGGGTCTTCTACTGCCATGCTAGCCCCTATTTGTTGAGCAGATGCTCAATTGCAGGGACAAACTCTCATTTAAGTGAGCATCTCTCCAACTTCTGGAGGTGTGACCCGTGAGATAGGCTGCCTTGACAATGAAATGCTCTCCCCCTGCCTCCAGGGCCCAGGGGTTCCCAGAGGATGGTTTTGTATCTTCTGTTTGCATTGTTCTTCTATCTGGCAGGGCTCAGTGAGAACCTTCTCCAGCTTTCTTGACAGCCATCACAACCCCTCCTTCTTCATTCCTTCCGTGGTGACTCACTTTGAGAGGTTTTTGCAATCAAATAAATAAAGGCATTTCCCACCAACTTGAAGCCCAACAACTTTAGCTTCAATGTCTACCACTCATTTCTCATCTCCCACAGGAGGAAAAATAAATGTGAGATTATTGCTATTGAAGAAGTTTGGGGTTTGCCCACATCCGGTTATTCTGTTTTTCTCTCTGTGTTTCCCTGGGTTTCTCCCCTCTCACCAGCCAGGAGGGTCACAGCAGCTCACAGGCTGCTGCCTAGGGGAGAGCAGCTCTGGCCACCTGGTTGACTGCAGCTCGGAAAGCGGGTCTGTTGGGCCTCGAAGGTTCCAGTAGCCAAAACAAGAAGGCAAGACCTGTGGCTTGTTCCTGTGCTAAATCCTGGCACCTCTCGTCTGGTGCCTGGTCTCTGCCCAGTTAGGTTTCTACTTGTCTTCCCCTTGCTGTCTTTGTGTTGTGCCAACACAGTTCTACATTTTCATTCTCTCTCCACATGCCACACACTAGAAACACATTATCCAGTGATTAGTTAACACCTCATTACTACTCCACATATTTTTTTTTTTTTTTGAGTTGGAGTCTCACTCGGTCGCCCAGACTGG
>NW_007258893.1:24159-26213 GCF_000164805.1 Carlito syrichta | reverse complement strand
ATTCAAGATATTGGCCTGTAGTTCTCTTTCTTTGTTGGATCTTTACCTGGCTTGGGTATCAATGTGATGTTGGCTTCGTAAAATGATTTGGGGAGAGTTCCATCTTTTTCAATCGCCTGGAATACCTTCAGTAGGATTGGTATCAGCTCCTCCTTAAATGTCTTGTAGAATTCTGCTGGAAAGCCATCTGGACCAGGGCTTTTTTTTGTAGGAAGTTTTCTTATTATGTGGTCGATTTCCTTGATTGTTATTGGTTTATTTAGGGTCTCAATTTCTTCTTGTTCCAACCTAGGTAGGTTGTGTGATGTCAGAAAGTCTTCCATTTCCTTCTGGTTTTCAAGTTTGTTTCCATACAAGTGTACGTAGTAGTCTCTAATGATCTTTTGTATTTCTTCAGGGTCAGATGTGACTTCATCTTTTGTGTTTCTGATTATGCTTATTTGGTTTTTTTCTCGTTTTTTTCTTGGTCAGTCTAGCTAGGGGACCATCAATCTTGTTTACCCTTTCGAAGAACCAGCTTTTTGTTTCATTGATTTTTTTGTATTATCCTTTTGTCTTCTATGTCCTGGATTTGGGCTTTTATTTTCGTGATCTGGATTCTTCTGCTGAAATTAGGGTTTTTGTGGTCTTGCTTTTCCAGCTTCTTTAGGTGGCTTGTTAGGTTGTCAATTTCTGTTCCTTCCATTTTCCTCATGTGTGTTTGTAGGGATATAAATTCCCCTCTTATTACAGCTTTTAAGGCATCCCAGAGATTTTGGTAAGATGTTTCTTTATTTTCATTTGTTTCCAGGTATCTTTTGATCTCTATTTTGATGTCATCATTGACCCAGGAGTTGTTTAGCATCATGCTGTTTAGTGTCCATGTCTTTGTGGGTTTTGGGGGGACTTTGTTGGTGTCAATGTTTATTTTTATTCCACTGTGGTCCGAAAAGGTGCATGGCAGAATTTCAGTCCTTTTAAATTTGCTTATACTTGATTTGTGTCCAATTATGTGGTCGATCTTAGAATATGTTCCATGTGGTGATGAGTAGAATGTGTATTCTGTGGTCTTTGGATGGAGTGTTCTATAGGTATCAATTAAGTCCATTTGGTCCAGAGTCTCATTGAGGTTCCGGATCTCCTTGCTGATTTTTTGTCCTGATGATCTGTCTAAGGTTGTGAGTGGTGTATTAAAGTCCCCAGTTATTATGGTGTTAGAGTCAATGTCTTTCTTTAGTTTTCCTAGAAGTTGCTTTATGAATGTTGGTGCACCTATGTTGGGTGCATATATGTTTAGGATAGATATTTCTTGTTGATAGAGTGAACCTTTTATCATTATGTAGTGGCCCTCTGTATCTTTTTTAATTTTTGATAGCTTAAATGGTATTTTGTCTGAAATTAGGATCGCGACTCCTCCTTTCTTTTGTGGTCCATTCGCCTGAAAATTTGTTTCCCATCCTCTTACTTTGAGTCTGTGTATGTCCTTTCTAGTGAGATGGGTCTCTTGAAGGCAGTATATTGTTGCCTGGTGATATTTTATCCATTTTGTCATTCTATGTCTTTTCAGTGGTGCGTTTAGTCCATTCACATTCAGACTAATTATTGAAATGTGAGAGTTCGTTCCTATCATGGAGTTGTTATTGAGTTATTGTTCTTCCACTTGGTTTTTTCTTTTTTATTTTTCTTTTCTTTTTTTTTTTTTTTTTGGCTTTCTTTTGCTTTTGGGGTTGGTTCGTGTATATTTTATTCTTTTCCCTGTACTCTTGTGAAGAACGTTGTTCTTTTTTCCTTTTCTTCTGTGTTTAGTACTTTCTTAAGTGTTTCATGTAGAGATGGTTTTGTGGCTGCATAAGTTCTTAGGGATTGGATATCTGGGAAAGATTTTAATTCTCCTTCACTGATGAAGCTTAGCTTGGCTGGGTAGGTTATTCTTGGTTGAAATTGTTTATCCTTTAGGACTTTGAAGATAGGGCTCCAAGCTCTCCTAGCCTGCAGGGTTCTGCAGATAAATCTGCTGCTATTCTGATTGGTCTTCCATGGCGGGCGATCTGGACTTTTTCTCTTGCTGCCTTTAG